>NW_024081200.1:0-80792 GCF_003009895.1 Hyaena hyaena | reverse complement strand
CTTTAATGTTTCTGACTGGAAAGATTAGTTGTATATAGTTAAGAAAAGTGTTAGTAAATAGATTTTTTTTTTTTTTTTTTTTTTAGCTGAATTCTGGTCATCCTTTTCTGATCTTGTTGCAACTTAGGTTATGGCTTCCTCATGTGTGATGCATCAGGTTAATAGGATTTGTATTGCCATCGCACTGTTGCCATTTCCTATGGTATAGCAGGCAAGTGGAGGTGCTGATTAGAAACCTGGTAATACAACCATCTCTACCTGCTCAGCCTAACCTTGGAGATGAAGAGTAGAGCACAGATGTTTGCTTTTCTTTTTAATTGTACCCACAAGTTGTTGCTATTGTTCTTTTTTGTGTTCCATGGCTTTGGAAATTTAAGACCTACACTAATATTTTAGTGTATTATTTAATCTTTTTCTTCCATCAGATTTCTGACCCATTTAATTTTTAAGATTTTGGTTTTAATTTTCATCACCTTCTGAGCCTCACCTTTCTCCATTACTGAACAGGACAGGAAAAAAAACCAAAACAGAATAAAATCACCAGCTCGTGGAAAAGTTGTTTCTACAGTGCTGGCCAGATTAACCTTTACATAATTATGAATTAGTAGCTTTTTTCCTCCTCAATAAAAATCCATGTATTTAGTTAGCTTCAGGGAGAATAGAACAGGAAAGAGAAATAATATCACCGTGTAATGATGCATCATGTTATAATAAAACAGAGCCATGGCTTCAAGAACCCTTAGTCTTCAAATATTACCCAACACAATGGGAATAAGGAATTAAAACTATCATTTCCCAAGTATTAAAAATATAAGCTGCATTCTAAGTGAAGAAAATAACTTGTCAACCCCCTCTTCATTATGTGAACATCCACACTGGGATATAACATGTGTTGGAAGAATTGATTAAAAATGATCCAAACCAGCAGACTAAAATTTTAAACAGTTTTCACTATTGACACAGAAAGAGCATTCATTGGGAATTGCAATAACATCCACTTATGCAAAAATATCTTTTGACATGCAATGAAAACATAACCTCTGGATACACATTTTCTCTTTTAGGTTTTCAGTGGGAATTGTGCCTAAGTGATTAGGGCAGGATTTGGTCCAATAAATAAACTGAAAATTTTGTAACAAGCGATGGAGTAATACATATTAATTCTGAACAGATTGACACTGTAATTTGGGATAAAAACCATAATGATTACAGAACACAGTCAGTGTAAGTCAAGTCTGATGGACTGGAACAGATGTGTCCACCTGTTTAGAGCCCAGCTCTGCATCACTTGGGATGCATAATGTGACTGAGGTCTGTAACATTAGCTATTTGGAAAGGTATATAGGTTAGGAAAAAGGAGAAATGTTAAATTTTGTATCATTCTTTTATTCCCCTATGTAGCTGTTGAGGTCAAAAATATATGAAAGCACACTAAGGATGGAAATAAAAGAGAAAGTCCAGAGCAGGTGTAAACATGAATATCTGCCTTTAATCAGAAATGAATTTGGAAAGCTTCATAAAGGACATTTCAAGGACAGGGGGACAAAATAGATTCAGTTTTTATTTTCCTAAAATTGACAAATTCTGTGTAAATTAACTTCATGTAAGTGTTTAAACAAATGCTAAAGCAAATGAAGAAAGATGGAGAGAGACTCCAATATTAAAATATTCCTGCCTAGGGGCACTCCATATATCTAGTACCAAGTAAGATTAAGCTTCTGTGAATATTTATCATTTGAATCATAGAGAACTATTTTTTTGGACAGAATATGCCCCAGGTCTAAAGATTATACTGAACGTCATTAGGGGGTAATTTTATTTTTTCCTAAGGTGGAAGGAAACATCTCTTCTATGGTCATAAATATGTCTTTTTATTACAAGAAAATTTTAATGTGTGGTCATAAGCAGCATTCATTTTAAAGATTGAATCTTTTAGATACTACTATTAAAATATCCTTTTTGTGCTATTCAGTCTTTCTTAATTAAATTTATTAAGAAGATTGAGTACATTTATGTTATTCTCCCTTCTTGCCGTTGGCCTCTGAGTATTTAACCAATACTTAACTTAGGGAGTCTCCATTATTATAAGGATAAAATATCATTTTATCACTCTTTTTACCTCACTTATAATCTTGAACTGTGTTTATCAGAGATAATTTATGTTAAGAGATTTGACTTTAACTGTGAAGATGTATCTTGGAATGAGGTATTCAAATTTCATAATGGAAAGATACAAGTCAGTTTATAAAACTGAAGATAGTCTTGGCAAAAAGCTATCAGTTGGGTAAAACCTGTCAGAAACACTCAAGAGACTTTTACAGTTTTACTTTCTCTGCTTGTCCCTTTCTCAATATGGAAGAACTAGGGAAAAATCTTTTCAATGCAGTCTGTGTTCATTACCATACTTGACAGAAACTTTACCATTCCACAGATAACAACTGTGCGGTGCCTGGCTGGTTTAGGCAGTACAACATGCAACTCTTGATCTCAGGGTTGTGAATTCAAGCCTCATGTTGGGCATAGAACTTACTTAAAAATAAAAAATAAATAAAATAAAATATTCAAGGAAAAAAACCCACAAAGAAAACACTGGCTAATGGCATCATGGGCTTTTCAAGAATACAGTTTGACCTACTTCTTGCACCCAAGGAAGTATATAAACTTTAATGGGTGTACAAAAAAAAAGATGCAACTAATATTAATAGGTAATATATATAGGCAAGGGGTCTGTTTTGAGGAGCAACAGAATGGTTGGAATATTTGCTACAGATTTCTGCTTTAAGGTCAAAAAGTTAAAAGTGTTCAGAAAAACTGATGTGTTTTATACAGTTCTGCATATGGTATATTTGCTATCTTAAAAGAAGTGCTGTTTTATTTTACAGTATTTAATAAGTAATGACAGAGAAATAAATGCTATAAATCATGACCTAATTAGTAGAGTACTATTAATTTATACATTCAGCATATTGTAGTATGATATAACTAAGTCGTTTTTGTGTCTAAATTAGGCATATTCTGACTGTGGATTGACTGGGAAATTTTAAAACAATACTGATGTCTCAGAGCCCAAACCTCCTTTCTGAGATTGTGATGTAATTGACCCTAGCTGGGGCCCAGGTGTTGAATTTTTAAGATCTCTCTATGTCATTTTATTTGTTAAGTTAGTATTGAGAAACACTATATTGATTTTTTTTTAAACCAGTGAGTCTTTGTGAGGAAAAAACAAGTGGGTGAAATAGTGTGTTCACATAAACTTGTTAAGATTGTACAGTTGTCAAAAGAGTTTCAATCCATTGGGTACAGACTGGCTAATTAAGGATTAAAATAGAGGTAAGTAAGATTTGGGGGGGCCAATAAATAAATTTTGAGGATGTCAAGGAGTACGTTTTAGGGAAAGAGATTTCAAATCTTTGAAATGAAACAGAATCAGGATTTCAAGGTGCATCTGTTGTAGCATGTATCAATACTTCATTCCTTTTTATGGTTAATATTCCATGGTATGGATATACCACAAGAAGCCAGTAACCAAAGGCATACCTTACATGATTCCACTTGTATGAAATATTCAGAATAGGCAAGTCAGTAGAGACAGAATGTAGATTAGTGGTTGCATAGGACTGGGTTAGGAGAGTATGAGATTGGAGAGTGATAACTAAAGGGTAAAGGGTTTCACTCTGGAGTGATGAAAATGTTCTAAAATTGACTATGGTGATAGTAGCTCTTATCTGTGAATATATGAAAGTCCGTTGAATAAGACAGTTTAAATGGGTGAATTGTATGGCATGTAAAATACATCTCAATAAAGTTGTTGGTGGGTGAAATAAATGATAAGGTTTAAGGAGTGCACTTGTCATGGTGCACGTTATATGGAGCACTGAGTGATGTATGGAATTGTTGAATCACTATATTACACACCTGAAACTAATATAACACTGTATGTTAATTATACTGAAATTAAAATTTTTAAAAATAAAAAATCAGGTTTTATAACAGATTTTAAAAAGGTAGGCTTGCCAAGTCAAAGCTATCTATAGGCAGTTAGGGCAGAGAAAAAGGAGGGTTTGCTAAATAGCATGTGACTGATCATGCTGGCATATAGGGTTCAGCAAATGGTCCCAAAGGAGGCTAGAAGTGAAGCTAGAGAGAGAAACTGGGTTGGATCATGAAGGATGTAGTAAGTCATCAAAATTTTTTAATTGTGGTAAACCCCACACAACACAAATTTATCATCTTAACCATTTTTAGTATATAATCCAACAGTGTTAAATATATTCACATTGTTATACAGTAATTTCCAGAACTTTTTCATCACACAAAACTGAAACTCTATACTCAGTAAACAACTTGCTATTTTCCACCAAGCCTGGCCTCTGGCTACCACCATTCTATTTTCTGTTTCTTTAAGTTTGACTAGATACCTCCTATAAGTTGAATAATGCAGTGTATATCTTTTTGTGACTGACATTTCATTTAGTGTAATGTCCTCCAGTCTCATATATGTTGTGATATATATGCACATCTCAGAATTCTCTTCCTTTTAAAGTCTAAATAATATTCCCTAGCATGGATATACCCCATTTTGTTTTTCCACTCATTCAAATAATGTATGCAACAGTTGCTTTCATCTCTTGACTAATGTGAAATGCTGCCAAGAACTTGGATGTCCGGATATTGAGATTCTGCTTTGAATTGTTTTGGACATGTAATCAGAAATGGAATTAGTAAGCATTTTTTAAAGACTTTAAAATGTATCTTGAGAGCAATGAACAGCAACTAACAACTTTTAGAAGGAGAAAAGTCATACAGTTGGATGATACTAGAGGAACAATTATGAGGATATTTTAATATTATACATAGGCAAATGAAGATTCAAGAAACTTAGATTCCTATCCACTAGTATTGTCTGTGATAATAGATTGAGCCAGAAACAGAAAAGACTTCTGGGAGCCCAATGAACTCTGGTAGCTGAGAAGTTCATGGGCATGTGTTAGATGGTGCCCAGTCAGGAAAAGTAAGAGAAAGATTTGAGGGCAGACTTGAAAACATTCCCCAAGCTGCAAACAGATCTGTCTGCATAGGGTAGAAACCTCACTGGCCTAAATTGCATACACAACTTCTGACCAAACACTGACTGCACAATAAGCTTCTCTGTCCCAAAGGAAATTCTTAGTAATCCAGGCTTAAAAATATCAGAATCATTCCTGGCAATCAGGAATATTTGTGCATGCCTAAGGCTGTGCCCTTTGAGGAGTGATCAGAGGAATCTCTGAGATAGTAACATCTGCCTGAATTTGAGAAACAAATAATGTAAACTATCTGTACTGTGATAGAGTTCTCCAAGCCACACATATTTACAGTGGTCAAAAGAAAAAATATAACTGGCTAAAATAGCTTAAGCACAAACATTGACTACAAGGTGACTTATGCTGACTGATTGGTGATGACTAGGTAGTCAGGGAAAATAATCTGAGTGGACATACTATAAGTGCACTTTGTGGGAAAATAGAGTTTGTAGAATTAGTTTAGATTTGGTTAACAAATAAATCACCAGGCTAACAAAAACAACCTCCTGTGGGGAAGAAATTAATGTCTGGAATTGGTACAATATATTATCTAAAATTCCCAGCTATCAACAAATTTTTGAGTTGAAAGCATAATAACATTGATGAAAAATATCAGTAGGTGGGCTCAAGAGTTGATTTGATTAACACAAGAAAATAACCAGTAAATATGAAGATAGCCTGAGATTATACAATGTGAATAAGGGAGAAAAGAAAAACTGAAAATTAACAGAGATTTGGAGAAGTGTGGGACACCATTAAGTGTATCAAAATATGTGTGGAATACCAGAAGAGCAAGAAAGGGACACAAAAATATATTAGAAGAAATAATGACCATAATCTTCCCAAATATAATGAAAATCCTAATGTACCCACCCAAGAAGTCAAAAACTCCAAGTAGAAAAAATGCAAAAAAATTCCACCTCCAGACACATCATAATCAAAATGTTGAGAGCAAATGACAGATAATCTTGAAATCTCTAAGAGACAAATCACACATCATGCACAGGAAGAAAAAAAAATCACAAGATTAACAGCCAACTTTTCATCAAAGCAATGAATCTCAGAAAACAATGAAATGATAGAAAGTGCTGAAATTAAAAAACTGTAGTCCAAGAGTTTTATATGATAAAAAAACCTATTTTTAAAAATGAAAGTGAAATAAAGACATTCCAAGAAGAAAAAACCCAAAGAATTTGTTGCTGGAGGATATGCCTTCTAAAAATACAGTAGTATGCTTTTCAGGCTGAAAGCAAAAGACACTAGGCAGTAATTTGAATCTATATACAAGAACATAATTATCCTGTTAAAGAGGGAATTATGTAGGTAATTTTAAAATACAGTATAATTGTATATTTCTTCCCCATTCCTCTGTTGATTGAAAATATGAAAACACCTAAAATAGGTAGAAATTAGCATAGTAATTAAAAGCTTCCCACAAAGAAAAGTTCAGGTCCAGATAATTTCATTGGTGAATTCTATAAAACATTCAAAGAAGATTTAATACCGATACTTTACGTATTCTTCCAAAGCATAAAAAAGGAGGGGGCATTTCCTAACTCATCATATAATGCCATCCTAGTCACAATACCCAAATCAGAGACATCACAAAGAAAACTACAGACCAATGTCCCTTATGAATATTAAGATACACTCAGAACTTCTCAACAAGCTACTGTTAGCACCATACAGAGTTGTACACCGTGACTAAGTACAATTGATCATAGGAATGCATGGTGTAACCTCTGGAAATCAAAAATAATGTAATATACCCTATTGAAAAAAGGATAAAACCCATATTATCATCTAAGTATGTGCAGAAAACATTGGCAAAAATTCAACACAATTTCATGAT
Source organism: Hyaena hyaena (assembly GCF_003009895.1). Taxonomy (NCBI): domain Eukaryota; kingdom Metazoa; phylum Chordata; class Mammalia; order Carnivora; family Hyaenidae; genus Hyaena; species Hyaena hyaena. The sequence continues at coordinate 73,877 of NW_024081200.1, read as the reverse complement.
AAAACTAAGTAAACTGCAAATTGGAGAGGCTTTCCTTACCAATATACCAAAACAGGCCATCTACAAAAAGTTCACAGCCAACATTATACTTAAGATCAGAAACAAGAAGTCTGCTCTTGCCACATCTATTTAACATTGTATTGAACATCCTCACTAGGGTTATTAGGATCAAGAAATAAAAGTTATACAGATTATGAAGGAAGAAGGAAGACTACTTTCATTGCACATGACATGGTCCTCTATATAGAATATTTTAAGGAATATGCACACACACACTATTGGAACTAATAAATAAGTTTAGTAAAGCTGGAGTATATAGATCAATACTCAAAAATTTAAGAAAAGTTAAGGAAACAATGCCATGTATAATAGGATAAAAAAATAAAATTCTTAAATATAAACTTAACCAAAGAGTGCAAAACTTATACACTGAAAATTACAAAACATCAGTGCAAGAAACTAAAGACCTAAATAAGTCATAAGATACCTCTTGTTTATGTAGTAGAGGACTTAAACGGTTGGATAGCAACACTCCCTAAACTGAACTACAGTTTCAGTGTATTCCATATCAAAAGCCCAGCTGGATTTATTATTTTTTTCTTTTACAAATTAATTTTTCAAATCTGATAAGGGTTGAAATCTAGAATACCTGAAGAACTTCTATAATTCAACAGTAAAAAGATGACACAATTTAAAAACGAACAAAGAATTTGAATAGACGTTTTTCCAAAAAATATATACAAATGGCCAATGAGCATCTGAGAAGATGGTGAAAATCATTGGTCATTAGAGAAATAAAATAAAAACTGGAAAGAAATCCCACTTCACATCCACTAAGATGACAGTAATCAAAAAGATGTATAATAAATGCTGGTAGGCATATGGACTAATTGGAACCCATACACATTGATAGTGGGAATATAAGGTGCTTAGCTGGCTACTTTGAAAACAGTTTGGCAACCACTCAGAAAGTAAACATGGAGTTACCATAGTACCCAACAATTCCTTTTCTACCTGAGAGAAATGGAAACATTCATCCATATGAAACCTTATACTCCTTACAGCATTTTTCATAATAGTTGAAAGGTGGAATTTATTTCCATTGGCTGTAAAAGGAAATGAAGGGCTGAGACATGCTACAACCTGCCTGAACTTTGAGAATATACTAGTGAAAGAATCCGGTCACAACACACTATTCATTGTATGATTCCATTTATGTGAAATATAATGAGGTGACTACATAGAGACAGAAAATGACTTGCTTAGGGCTCACAATAGGGATATGGGTGTGAGTTTCTTCTGGGATGAACTAAAGTGTTCTAAAGCTCTATTGTAGAGATAGTGAACAATCCTATGAATACATGAAAAATATTGAATTGGACACCTTAAAGGAATGAATCATATAGCATCTGTATTATAACTCAGCAAAACTGTTTAAAAGATAATTGCTTACATGAAAAATAATGTATTAGTTTAAAATGTGTAGAAGTATAATGAATGAAAACAATTGCAAAAAGACTCTGAAGAAATATATTGCAAGGTTTTTATAATATTAACAGAGAAGAAAAGTTGAATCATAAAAAGTACTCAGACAACACTGAATAATGTATATAATCACTGAATCACTACATTGTACATCTGAAACCAATATAACACTTTTATTAATTTTACTGAAATTAAAAATGCTCAGACAATCCAAATATTTTCAGAAAAATAGATAAACGGAAACAAAGAACAGATGCTACAGAGAGATAACAAATAACAAGATGTACTACTTGATTTCAAGACTTATTATAAAGCTCAGTTAATAAGACTGTGTAGTAATACAGAGAAATGCATCACTGGGACCAAATAGTTCAGAAAGAGGCCTACGCAAACATGTACAGTTGATTTTTCACAAAGGGTGAAAAAGAATTATGTGGGAGATGACAGTTTAAAATAATAGTGGTATGGGAAAATTGAATATAAGTATACAAAAAACCCTTCCTTAATTGGTGTCTTACATCATATTTTAATGCTTTTGCTTTGTTTTTCAGTGGGAAAATAATTCTTATTGAGATCCCACCACCTGCACAATCTGCTCCTGACATTAAGCTCTATCTTCCTTTGCAGTTTGGTCTTTCTTAAGTGGTCCCATGATACTTTCTTATCCTCCAGAGTCTGCAGTCAGCCATGGCCAATCTTGGAGGTGGTCTCAATGAACTTAATTAAGGTCAATTTTCTCCAGGGCCCGCTGTTTAGTCTGTATCAGCAAGGACTTGCACAAAGGAAACAAATGCTTCTTGGTTCCTACCACATAGCCTTTCAGCATGACAAAGTCATTAGTCACTTCACCATAGTGGACAAAGCCACCAGAGGATTGATCTTCTTGTCAGCAGATTAGAATCAGTGGAAGCATCGCTCTTGATCAGTTTCCATCTTTGATGAGATAGCCTTGTTGATCTTGTTAATCTTGCTAATCACAGTGTGGTGATGATAACCTTTCCACACAGTGGAAGCCATGAAGAAGGCCATGGGGCAGGATGCCACACCCCAGTACAGACAAGCCTGTGCAGTCCCCAGTGTTTTATGGGCTACCTTCTTGGTGTATTGGCAGCTGGTGACCCCTTTGTAGCCTTCGCCCTTGTTGACACTACTGACAAGGATTATCTCATCTTGCCCAGACACTTGTCTCATAGGCTCTTGCTGCTCCAGCCTCCTGTGGGCCCAGTCAAGCTTCTCAGCTACTGTACCTTCATTCACCTGGATCTCCATGAGTCAGGCTTTAGTTTAGTGTAGAGGCACATCTGGGTGTGGGTATAGACATGGATGACCTGGCAGTACTTCTTCACACTTACGAAGTGCTTTTTCTAGCACTGAAGTCCTTTTCTAGCTGCTTTGCTGTCATCATGCGGTCACTTACAACAGTATTTTGAAAATTCAGTTAGTGTTTTTAATGTATACAGAAAACCTTAAAGATAAGCATTGCGAATATTGCAATTTTTCTTTTCAAGGCAAGCCTTTAGAAACCTTCTGTCTGCAGTAATAAAAATAAAGTTGAGTTAAATGAAGTTAAGCAAAAAAATTCTGTTTATGATTCAGAAGTTATAGGACCAAAATTAAGAGGGAGAAATAGGTATAGAAAGAACAAAATGTACCAGCAAATTCTAATGACTAATTTACAGCAATAGAATTACCACAATTCCTACAGACTCTATGCACTTGGGGATACATATTTCATAATCTTAAAGTACAGCACTATAGTGAAAATCATGTCCCACTTAGCTGCTTGGAGACTGAGAGACAGGATCGAATTATGAGGAAAGGAAGGAAAAGTTTTCAGAATAGCTGCAAGATTTTAAAAAATGAAGCAACTATGTATGTTGTGAAACAAAACGCAAAGGAAGAAGATACATTTCAGAGAAGTATACGGTATCTGTATCTCTTTGGGAAGCATATGAAAACTTGAAATTGAGAATTATTATTTTGAATTTGTCCTTTGATGTTTAAACCTTGCTTCTTTAGTGTAACAGTCTCAGTGAGGTTCTTCCTGTTTGAATCACAAACAGAAAAGGATCTGTGTGATTATTTCCCAAGTCTTCCCAAGGGTAATGGACATCAAATTCCATTCTAGAGGCATAAGATAATGAAATTAATTCATACATAAGAATGGAGGCCTGAGTGCATTCACTGGGACTTAATTTCCTCAAGAAATCCCAGTTGAGAATGTTCTAGAACGAATCAAAAGTTTTACAGGATAACTTCACAGAAGACAAGGGCAAAGTATAGCCAGGTTTTTGGAATATGACATTTCCTGACAAAAGAATCAGATTAACCAATTTTTAACTAGGATTGTTTCAAAGAATTAGTGCCACGTAGCAAAACCTGGCAACTAGGGGCTCACTTGTGAGAACTGTTGGTTAAGATCACTGTGAGCTGTTTCAGAAAGTCAAATAAGAGAAGTGTGTGTGTGTGTGTGTGTGTGTGTGTGTGTGTGTGTGTATTTGAGGAGGCTGAGGAACTAGTCATAATTGTTACTCTTCCTTTTTTTTAAATGAAGTAGAATTGGTATATAACATTTTAAAAGTTTAGGTGTACAAGACTGTAATTTGATCCCTGAACGTGCTGCAGTGATCACCTCTAAAAGTCTGTTCGCAATCTATCACCATACAATTCTATCACCATCCAACTGACCCCTTTTTTCTTCTATGAATTTTATGGTTTCCCATGTGAAGTCTTATATTTTGGGTTAATTTTTGTGTATGGTATAAGATAATGGTCCAGTTTAATTCTTCTGCACATCACTATCTCATTTTTCCAACACTGTCCTTTCCCCATTATATGTTTTTGGCTCTCTTGTCATAAATTAATTGTCCAAATATGCATAGGACATTTAGTTCTGGGCTTTCAATTCTGTTACATTCATTTATGTGTCTGTTTTTTAATGCCAATAGCATAATGTTTTGATTATTATAGCTTTAAAATATATTTTAAGTCAGAGAGCATGCTATCTTCAGCTTTGTTCCTCTTTCTCAAGATTGCTGTGGCTACATGAGAATTTTTTATTGTTCCATACAATATTTAGAATTAGTTGTTTTATTTTTGTGAAAAATGCTTTTGGAATTTTGATAGGAGTTGCACTGAATCTGTAAATTGCTTTGGGTAGTACGAACATTTTAACAATATTAATTCTTCCAGCCCATGAACATGAAAAAAATATGTTTCTGTTTATGTCTTCAATTTCTTTAATCAGTGTCATACTTAATAATGTAGAGGTCTTTCACCTTCTTGGTTAATTTTATTCTTAGGTATTATATTATTTTTATGTAATTGTAAATGGGATTGCTTTTTTTTTGATTTCTCTTTCTCTTTCTGATAATTTATTAGTGTGTAGAAATGACACAGATTTCTGTATGTTGGTTTTATCTTCTACTTTATTAAATTCATTTTTTAACACTCTTTTGGGTGAGTCCTTTGGGTTTTCTTTGTACAGTATCATGCTATTTGCAAATAGTGATAGATTTACTTCTTCCTATATGATATGGATGACTTTTACTTATTTTTACTGCCTAATTGCCATGGCTAGGACTTCCAATACTCTGTGGGCACCCTTGTCTTATATCTGATCTTAGAATAAAAGCTTGCAAATTTTTATCATTGAGTATGATGTTGGCTGTGGGATTGTTATATGAGGACTTTATTATGTTTACCTACATTACCTACATAACCACTTTGTGGAGAGTTTTTATCTCAAATGGATGTTTATTTTGTCAAGTGATGTTTCTGCCTCTATTGAGATGGTCTTACAAGTTTTATCCTTCATTTTGTTTGTGTGGTGTATCATATTGATTGATTTGTGGATGTTGAATCAGCCTTGCATCCTTGGAATAAATCCTCTTGATCATAGTGTTTGAAACTTTCAATGTATGGATAAATATGGTTTGCTAATATTTTGTTGAGGATTTTTGCATCAGTGTTTAGGAGTAATGCTGACTTGTGATTTTCTTATTTTTGTCTTTGTCAAGTTTGGGCATCAGAATAATGCTGCCCTCATGACATGAGTTTGGAAGTATTCCTCCCTTTTCAGCTTTTTTGAAGAATTTGAGAAGAGTAGATAATAAATCTTTGAATGTTAGATATAGTAGAATGCACCAGTGAAGCCGTCTGGTCATAAACTTTTGTTTTTGGAAAGTTTGTGAAGGCTGGTTCATTATCTTTACTAGTAATTTATATTCATATTTTTTGTTTATTTCTGATTCAGTTCTGGAAGATTGTGTTTCTAGGCATATATTCACTTCTCCTATATTGTCCAATTTGGTGGTGTATAATTGTTTTTAATAGTCTCTTCTGATCCTTTATTACTGTGGTGTCAGTGTTACTTCTCTTTTATATCTGAATTTGTTTATTAGAGCCCGTTCTCTTTCTTACTTGGTTAGTTTAGCTAAAGGTCTGTCAATTTTGTTTATCTTTTCAAAGAATTATCTCATACTTTAATTGATTTTTATATTTTAGAAAATTTTTTTATTTTTCTATTTCATTTGCTTCCACTGTGATTTTTATTATTTTTTCCTTCTATGGACTTTAGGTTTTGTTTTTTCTTCTTTTTCTGGCTTCTTTAGGTGTAAATCTAGGTTGTTTATTTGAGATTTACTTTTCTCTTGAGGTAGGCCTGTATTGCTATGACCTTTCCTCTTTTTTTTATTTTTAAATTTATCTTGAGAGAGTGAGCAGTGCATAAGCAGGGGGAGCGGCAGAGAGAGAGAGAGAGAGAGAGAGAGAGAGTGAGTTCCAAGCAGGCTCTGTGCTATCACTGCCACCGAGGTGCCGCATATGATCTTCCCTCTTAAAACTACTTTTGCTGTATTCCAAATTTGTTGTTGTTGTTTTTTTATTATACTCTGCAAAATGAGAAGTGCCAATTTTCCTAATAATCCAAAGAATGATTTTCTTCTTTTTCATAGTCCTACAGTTTTTTTTAAGTTTATTTATCTTTTTTGACAGAAAGAGTACATGTGTGAGAGTGAGCAGGGGGAGGGGCAGAGACAAAGGACAGAAAGAATTCCAAGCATGTTCCTTGTGCTCTCAGCACAAAGCCTGATATGGGGCTCAAAATCACCGACTGTGAGATCATGACCTGAGCCAAAATCACTAGTTGGACGCTTAACTGACTGAGCCACCCAGTTGCCCCAGTACTATAGTCTTCTGATGTGAGAGTTTGACCCCAGTTCTGTAGTCCCATCACTAAAGAGAAGGCCACATATATTTGCTTCCTATTTTAAATATATTTTGAAGTAAATGATTTATAGGCATTGAATAAAATTTAAAAGTTGTACGGGAACCTGGGTGGCTCAGTCAATTAAGTATTTGACTCTTGACTCTCTCTCTCTCTCTCTTTCTGTCCCTCCCATACTTGCTCTCTATCTGAAGATAAATAAGCTTTAAAAAAAGTTGTAAAAAAGTCTTCATGAAATTTAAATCTCTCCCTCACTCCTATGTCTCAACTACCCAGTAATCCTTCCTAGAGATAATATATATAAGCCTCTTTATATCTCTTTTGTGTAAAAAATGTTAGCTACTATAAATAGTACATTGTTTTATTTAATTTAATTTTTTTTTCAGAGACAAGAGGGTGAGGCAGAGAGGGAGAGAGAGAGAGAGAGAATCTTAATCTTGGCAATAAAATTAATGTCCTGAGTGAAATGTAAAGTTAAAAATGAGAAGAAACTTTATTTCTTTGACACTAAGTATTTACTTGGTTGCCAAATATTTTGACTTAACCAACAGAGGAAACGCGTTTATATGCAGGTAGTATGATAACCTATTAATTAAATGCACTGGTTAGAGAATATAATTCATTATATAACCTGAAGTAAATTGTTGAGAGCATGTTTAAATAGAACTCTTTGTTTTAAATTTTGTCATGTAGGTAAGACTTTAGAGTAGTGCTAAAGTTTACTAAGGGACCAAATATATTTAGTAAGAAATTGGTTTAAGGGTACTTTATTTACATTGAGTTTGTATAATTAATAATTCAAGAGTTTTGCCAACTAACAGTTTTAGCAATTTTGGGGAAAATGATTATTTGTAAATTGTCTTAGTTTTAGTTGGTGCTTTTGGTTTCTAAGAAGTCCTCATTTATTCCACAACATGGGAGAACATTAAACCACTCATTTGCTAATTTGAAGATAGTTCTGGATTAAAAATGATTGTTGTCTTAAGGTATTAACTCGTACAATTCTTAAAAGAAGGCTTTTATATTATTTGGATAAAGGTGTTATAAGCTATAAAAATATATAGTTATTTCTATCTGGGCCTCTTGGAATCTAACACATTTATTTGTTAGTAAGGAATAACCTGGGGAAGATGATTTTATAGTTCTGGCACTTGCAAAATAGAATATATAATTAGTTTGACATGTAGTAAATGACTTTTTTTTCCCCTATAAAGCCAGCATTATACAAATAACAATAACTTTCAGGAACATTTCTAAGTCATTCCATTTTATTTTTAGTTTTATAATATTTACTTGTAAATTAAATTTTATTTCCTAAATGAAATAGTTTTCTAAATGAGAAGAAAACACCTCCTGTGGTTGTTTCTAATTTCATTTTCTGCTAGCATTGCTGTTGGCACTAGAAATGCAGAACAGTTTTCAAAGAGTACTGTCAACCATGTAATTTCTTGGCAAATAAATGACAATCACTTTCCATGTAATTAGAGTGTCATTCCATGGGATCCTAGTGTTTAGTCGAGGAACAGATTTACCAGGTCATCTTGTTCATCATTTTACTTGGGGTTGTTTCCTTACATCAGTGTCCTGTTCACACCATAAATTGTGACTCTGCTTAATAGTGTGGTCAGATCAAAGATAAAGACAGATAAACACAACTAATTTTCTTGTGCTACTAGATTATTCCCTTGGATTAGGACAAAGGTATATTTTGGGGCTTGCTTTTATTACTCATTCACACTTGAGGATCTTGTATTAATGAGTATTGAGGAATGCCTTCAAAGAATAAAATAAAAGTTTTAGGCCAAAGAATGAATATACACAGAAATTAAAGAATCAAAGAAAAAGGCACTGAAACTGTTAATAATTTTAACTTTTGAAAATAATTATATTTAACACTGAAAATTCTCCCATGTTTAGAGTGCTTTTCTCAAACATTTTCCATTTAATATATGTCTCAAAACTCATCATCCAAATTTTAAAAAGAAAACACAAAAGGAAATACGTAGTTCTTCACATTGATAAGCTAGAATTAATTTTATATAGGATAGTGGAGCAGAAATGTACGTTGACATTTTTAAGTTTAATGAAAAACTACTGTTTGGCTTAGTTTTGGATAAACTAAATGTTGAAATACCTGAATGGAAAAAATATTTTCTAAACATGTCATAAGTTTAAGTAGAGTTTCATACAATTTTCAGATGCTTTTACTTGTAATTATAGAAATTATGTTGCTGTTAAAAATTTGTTCTTAGAAGTGGGGGCTTGGTCTGTATAGCTCACTCATTCTTTATAGACATTTAGATTTACTTAAATGACTTAGGTATTATGGAAAGCATTTTAATTATAATGAAAGTAATATGAGATTTGATGGATTTACTGTATTTAGATATATTGACAAAATTTCCATAATATGAAGAAAGATGAGAAGAATGGGGAAGTTTGAACTAATATATGAACATTTTTAGTAAGCATTTATTGAACTATCTGATTAATTATGAAAGTCTCCATTTAATTTTGTCAGAATGCACAGAACCAAGAGGAAAACATCTTCAATTTTTTAAAAAAATAATCACTACTTAGAATATATATTGCTCTGTTTTATTTTAAAATTCTATTTGTTTACACCACTAAATGATTAACTATCAGTAACCCCTTTTCAGAGATTAAAAATATCAAAAGTCAGGAAATAATTTTACCATGTTTTGTGTGTATTACATTTCAGTTAATTCGTAAGCATAAATGGATTTATTTAACAGCAAGGATTTTTTGACCACCTATTTGATTCTAGGCATAGTACAAATCTTGAGGAGTCAGAGTGCAAATACGAATTAGAAGCAAAGAACACACTACTAAGGTAGTGGTGTACTGAAGCCAGCTTGTACAGGCACATGAGAGCCAACTGCATCTTCTGAAAGTCATGTACAATGACACTGATATCTTAAAATTGGTGGTAGTGGAAACATGGTGACAATATGCAAATGGTATGGGAGTGAGCTTCCCCCCCTCTTTTTCTTTTTTTCCTTCTTAGAGGTGGCAGGAGCCAGTTGTCAAATGTTTTCTACCATTGGTGGAGGGGTATAGGCTCTGAAAAAAGATATACCAAATCAGCCCTGTTTCACATGGTGTAATGTTGACAATTTTCTTAACCTTGCTTACACTGTTACCACATCTATTAAGTGCAATTCATATCATTAACATCATATACTTGTTGTGAGAGTTCAATGAAGTAAGAACTGTAAAATGCTTAGGTTGGCTTGGTTCATAGAAAACTGTTATTTTTTTTTCAGTCACAGACCATGCTGTCACAGCATCCAAATACATGTTCTAATACAACAGATGTTACAGTAAGGTAGACTGAATTGACAAATATTGAAGTATCTTAAAATAGTTCCGTCGAAAGTGTTGAGGTAGTGTAGAGAAGGGAATGCCTTAACCCAGTGAAGGAAGCTCAGAGGGATATATAAAAGTAATTGTGATTTACCAGAGTTTGCTAAGTAAATAATGTGGTTGATATGGGGGAGAATCTCAAGCTGTGGAAACAGTGTTTGAGTGGCACAGATATGGTATTAGGACATTAGATAAAATGAATTGTACATTCAGAGATATATGTGTATGGTTTGTTCCCAAATAAACTCCAGGCAGCCTGAATATCTTTTGAGAAAGGTTGCTGGCAGTAAATGTCATTTACCCTCAAAATTTTTTCTGAAACATGGTGTCTTTTCATTTTCTCTCTGCTCTGTAGTTTCTACAATTAAGAGAATGAAAGATTTCTTATTGGACACTGACCATCATGCTCATATATAGAATTATAAACTGAAGTACTAAACAGATTAGGTCTTCAAAGTGATTTATAAACAACTAATCCACTAATGTAAGTGTCAGGCCAAATTCTTAAACATTTGTATTAACTTTTACAGTTGGGAACTTTGAAAAAAAAGAGTAACACAGAGTCATTCATTTAAATTTAAAAAGCCATTACAGGGTGCTTGCGTGATTCAGTGAGTTGAGAGTCCAACTCTTGTTTTCTGCTCAAGTCCTGATCTCACAGTCCTGAGATCAAGCCTGGTGTCTTGGTCCGTGCTGGGTGTGGAGCCTGCTTAAGATCTTTCTCTCCATGTCCCTCTGTCCCCAACTTGCTTGTGCTCCATCACGCACCCTCTCAAACAGTAAATAGATAAAAAATTGAAAGCTAGCACCTTTCAAACTTATATTTAGCAAATGCAACCTATTCCTAAATTGAGTATTTTTCAAAGCACATTTTTAAATGTTTATTTTTTTGCGAGAGTGAGAGCATGTACATGCTTGCAAGTGGGGGAGGGGCAGAGACAGAGAGGGAGGGAGGGTGGGAGGGAGATAGGGAGAGCGAGAGAGAGAGAGAGAGAGAGAGAGAAGCCCAAGCAGGGTCCACACTGCCAGCACAGCGCCCACACGGGGCCGATCTCATGAACAATGAGGTCATGACCTGAGCTGAAATCAAGAGTCAGATATTTAACCATCTGAGCCACCCAGGTATCTGAAGTATTTTATTAAATGGAGCTAATGGAATAATATTATTTGAATATTTTATTTATTGTATTTTCATGTGCATTTATTTTTAATTTTTCAGGTTATAGTGTTATTTTATCTTGGTCATAATAAAATAATGCATAAATGCTGTCATTAGGCATTGTTTAGAATCCCCGATTGTATTCTTTTGGGTTCTTCTGACCTCTTCTATATTATTAATAAAAAAATCAAAACAGATTTTTATCCTCTTAATTAAGAGAGTAGAAAATGAATACATACTAACAACTATTAGCAACATGTTTTTAATGCTTTAAGTCTTGCTGAGGTCATTTGGGACAATTTCTTGGAAGAGTACAAACTTTTCCAAGAAAATAGCACTTTGTAGTAAGTACTCTTTGTACTTACTTTGTAGTAAGAACAAATTTGTTCTTTAGTACTAAAATATTTAAAGTAGTTAAAGTAGTAGAGTAGTACTTAAAGAACTATAAATTATTTAAAGACCATAGGTTATAGATATAAAGCAATTTGATTATATTATAACATATCCTTTTTCATTTATTACTGGTGCTATGGGTCCATTATGTGAATCCATAAATGTATGCGGGTGGTGGATTTCATGCTTTATATTTAGGATAGGCATGATGGTTTATTTTTACTGTGGTGCTCAGTCCTGAATATTTGGTAATTGTTGGTGTGCTAAACCCTTGCTTAGTGTGAACATGATTAGGCTCTAGCTAGCAAAAATAAGGCTATTCTGTATTCTGGCTACTGTTAGTAAAAGTAAGGTCTGTGATCAACTGGTCCATTGAGAAGAATGTTGCAATTATCTTTTCAGGACCCTAGACCAACAGGGCATGTCTCATAGCGTACATACTTTTATAGACTGAAAAAGCATGGCTTCTCTTCTGGTTTTCTTTCACCTCCATATCTTCCTTCTATGCTGCAGTAAGCTCTAGTTGGATATGTAAGAAATTGAAACCCTTAAGTCCTCTCTCCACTTTGAGCAGACTCTTTTTATCCCTTCAGAGTGGTTTTTTTTATAGACTTTTATCTCTCAATGAAGTGACACTTATCAAAGGGAAAAGAATCTGATCCAGCTCAATTTCTGGAATTAAAATTAATCTTTCACCAGATTAAGAGATTTAGATGACATATGACCCATAAAGTTAGACTCTGAAAGGTGAGGGATCTGCATTGATGTAAACAATGGAACCAATAAGGAAACAATAGATTTACAGTCACAAGCAACATTTAAAATCATTCTAATTTTACATGCCAGAATCTACACTGTAAAACCTTTTCAAAGTAAAATCAAGGTTATTCCAAAACTGAGCTAAGACAATGAAAGTAATTTGTCAATATCAAACACCTTTAGAGTTATGAAGAAGGTATTTCTAGTTCTGACCCTTAGGACCTATCATTACTAGGAAAGCCTGTAAAAAAAAAAAAAAAAGGTTTCGGAGAAAGGTACTCAAGGAGTAGAGGTTGATAAGGTAGAAGTCTTCACAGCTGTTATAAAAGTAAATCTTCCTAAACCAGAGCCAGCTGTAAAAGGGAAAGATTTACTGTTGGCTGTCTCTGTGTCTGCTGCTATAATGGGCACCATTAGCTATATGTTGTGAAAGCAGCCACTCAGTAAGATGGGAGACATTACTTTTTAGATTGATTCTGGAATTCTCAGGGTTATTGTTCTATATTCTTCAGAAAAGTTTCATGGAAAGTGCAGACAGTTTTAGGCTTAGCTTTTGTGACTTTATTATTGAGTCTGAATAGTGCGGTGGGGTTTGAGTTCAGATGTATGTGGGTTGGAATGCCTATTCTATTTATTATTTCTTCTTGGGAGGTCACATTGCATTAAAATTTAAATTGCATAATTGAGAAAGTGATGATGATGATAACAGCAAATATTTATATTATGAGGATTAGCATATGTTAATATAATTTCCTAAAACTCTTAGTAAAGTGCTTGGCATATATTTCACAGTAAATGTTAGTATAAATTACAAGCATCAGACCATAGATTCTCAGCACTGGCCATATGAATTAGCTATTCTACTATTGTCATATTGTAGAGAAACTGAATACATTTTACATGAATTTGAAAAATTATTAGTCTGTAAAATAACAAACACACCAAGGACAAAGAATAATAACATAAAAGTTATTTAGCTCTTCGTGGTATTTAAAAATTATCCCAAAGTACTCAATTCAGTGAGCCTCTAAGATATTATTCACTGATTAAGCACAAAGAAACAAAGATTACAGAAACAGAAACTTTGTTTTGATCAAGAAAAGAGAGGCTCAGGGAAGGAGAGGAGAGCCTGTTGGGAACAACCACATAAAGTACTGGATTCTGGACTTTGCTCTTTATCTCTATCACCTCATTTAATTCACATGACAATTCTATGAGGAAAAGGCTTTCTAATTTTACTAACAAGAAAACCCAGGACGTTCAGTTACTGAAGTCCTACAGAAGTAGAGAGGAGATGGACTTAACTGATTTTCTGACACTCTTCATTGGCTTTTATGGAAATAACTTAGTTCAAGGCCAGACATGTTCCAAGCCTTGGTTGAAATGCAGACAATTGAAGAAGTCTGTGTAGAAATGGCCACTTTCTCTTTCTGGAAGAACCCAAGGGAAACTGATAAGCCCTTTCTCCCCAGGACTCAGGTGTGACTTCTTAGACTGTAAGAAGATACAGTATCATATAGTATCATTTTTCAAGCTCAGACCCTTAAAAATGTCAAGCAGTATGTGTGTGTGTGTGTGTGTGTGTGAGAGAGAGAGAGAGACAGACAGACAGACAGACAGAATAGGAGATGAAGAGAGCATTCCCTTTTATCACCTGCATTCTAATTATTATCCATGTACTGTATAGAATAATGCACAATATGTACTTTCTTACTTTGCCTTTTGTCCAGTTTTCTAGGGCTACAGGGATAGATTTGTGCCATAGTGGGTTGTTAGGTTATAGGGATACTAATAGTCTAGGGTAGAGGAAGTATATATACCAAGGAACATTTCTAATCATAGGGCTAACCACTTTTAGTGTTAGTGAGGCAAAAATATGATTATCAATTCATCTTGATATAATTAGTAATTTCACATCATTTCACATTACAAAGAAGACAAAATATTATGGCTGCCTTTTTGGCAAAAGATGATGTGATTTCCATCACTATATATTAAGAAAAGAGCATCTTGAATGATCAGTTCTAAGCTTTACAAAATTAATATAAACCTGTATTTTGAATAGTAAACTCAAGATGTCTGGTGGTTATTCTTGTTCAGTGGGGGATTTTTCCTCATAGTAACCATTTTTATACCTTTTTAAAGTCCTTAAGTGTTCTTCCTGTGTTTGGAAAATCCCCCATTGTTCAAGTCCCAGCTCCTCATTATGAAAGTCAGAAAAAATTCTCTCAACCTACTCTGTAGCTAAAGCTTCATCACATGACATAGGTTCGACCAATCACAAGGATCTGATTCAGAAACTGGTGACTGAAAGAGGCAGATTCTGCACAGAGTCTATACTGGCAAGCTTCCCAGATGATGCACCCAATTTCCAGCATCAACATTGACGGGTATTCCAAGAAGGTGCCTAGTGTCTGGAATCAGTAGAGTTTAGCTGTGAATAACAGAGGCTGTACTTAATAGTGGCAACTAGGATGGCTCTTTTTCTAATCTTTTTTCTTTTTAATTTAGAGAGTGGGGAGACAGGGAGAAGGAGAGAGAGAGAGAGAGAGAGAGAGAGAGAGAATATTCCAAGTAGGCTCTATGCTCAGCACAGAGTCTGACACAGGGCTCGATTCCACGACACTGTGATGGTGACCAGAGCTTAAATGGAGAGTTAGATGCTCAACTGATTGAGCCACCCAGGTGTCCCAATATTTAAAGTACAAATAGATACTTCATGTATAGGTTATACATAACATATATGTGACCATCCAGAAGCTCTCATTCTCTGGCTATGTCAAATAATAGCTCTTCGAGTTCTTAAAAAAATTTAATGTTTATTTTTTAGAGAGAGATAGAGACAGAGCAGGGGAGGGGCAGAGAGAGTGAGGGAAGACACAGAATCTGACGCAGGCTCCAGGCTCCATGCTGTCAACACAGAGCCAACTTGGGGCTAGAACCCATAAACTGTGATATCATAGCCTGAGCTAAAGTTGGATGCTTAATGGACTGAGTCACCCAGGCGCCCTGCTCTTTGAGTTGTTAAGCCCTCAGTGTTCCATATAATTCTGTAGAATATAGATTATTTTCCCAACCAGTGATCATTTCTTTCATATTTTTATCTTTCAGTTTTATTAATGGACTTTATTTTTATAAAGTTGTATATCAACAGAAAAATTGAGTAGAAACCTCTCATATATATACCCCTCCCTCAAACACAGTTTTTACAATTATTAGACATCTTCTATTAGTATGATTAGTATGGTATATTTGTTATAATTATAAGCTAATACTGATACATTACTATTAAGTAAAGTCCATACTTTATTGATGTGTCTTTCATTTTTACCTAATACCCTTTTCTCCTCCAGGGTCACATCCCACATAGCACTCTACATTTAATTGTCTTGTTTGCTTAAGTTGTTGACTGTAAGAGATTCTTAGACATTCCTTGTTTCCTTGTTTTTGATGATCTTGACAATTTAATGAGTACAAGTCAGATATATCGTAGGTGTCTGTTTTTCTGTTAAAATTTTTCTTAAGGTTTCCTCAGACGGGGATTATGGGCTTTTCAGGAGGAAGATCACAGAAACAAAGTGCCATTTTCATCACATCATCCTAAGACTACATACCATCAACATGATTTCTGACTGTTGGTGTTGATGTTGATTACCTGGTTTAACTAGTGCTTGTCAGGTTTCTCCACTGTAAAGTTGCTGTTATACTATAATCTCTGGAATTTTCTTTGGAAGGAAGTCATGTGCAGTGCATTTAAAAAGAGTGAGAAGTCCAGTAGGGTGTATTATCTATTTAATTTCTTTGATATTTCTTTGCATAGGATATTTGTATCTACTTCCCCATTTGCTAATTTATCAATCACTTATTTATATCAGTATAGGCTCATAGGTATTTATTTTATACTTTAAATTTTAAGCCAATAGTACTTTCATTATCTTGTTCATATTTTTCCATGTTAGGTCATTGGGAACTCTTTCACTTGGTTCCTGTGTCCCTTTGACATACTCCCATCAGTGCGTGTGTGTGTGTGTGTGTGTGTGTGTATTTAAAACACTTATTTAACTTCTGGCACTTCAGGATGTTCCAGACTTATATTGTATATTCCCTGCAAGGCATTAGAATCAGCCATTGATCCAAAGACCCCTTTATCCTTTTTTGGAGTATTAGAAACCAAGGTCTGGGAGCTAGGCATACTTTTTTTTCTACCAGAATGTTGTTTCTTTCAGGCCCTCTCAGGTAACAGATAAAAGAAATATAGCTGTGTGTATTAACTCATGTATATTCACAAATCTATAAGTATTTCCTTTTTATTTTGCAAGCTCTTACTTAAATTCTAGATGGTTAACATGTAGTATGATAGTGGTTTTAGGAGTAGATTTTAGTCATTCATCACTGAGATATAACACCCAGTGCTCATCGCAACAAATGCTCTCCTCAATACCCATCACCCATTTAGCCCATCCTCTGCCCAACTCCCCTCCAGCAACCCTGTTTTTCTGTAGTTAAGAGTTTCTTACGGTTTGCTTCTGTCTTTTTTTCCCCTTCCCCTATGTTCATCGGTTTTGTTTCTTAAATTCTACTTATGAGTGAAATCATACGGTACTTGTCTTTCTCTGACTGACTTGTTTCACTTAGCATAATACACTCTAGCTCTATGTTGTTGCAAATGGCAGGATTACATTTTTCTTGGTGGCTGTGTAATATTCCAGTGTGTGTGTGTGTGTGTGTGTGTGTTTTATCCACTCACCAGTGGATGGACATTTGGACTCTTTCCATAATTTGACTATTGTTGATAATGCTGCCCTTTCAAATCAGTATTTTTGGGTAAATAGTAGTGCAATTGGGTAAATAGTAGTGCAATTGCTGGGTTGTAGGGTAATTCTATTTTTAACTTTTTGAGGAACCTCCATACTCTTTTCCAGAGTGGCTATACCAGTTTGCATTCCCACCAACAGTGTAAGAGAGTTTCCCATTCCCCATCCTTGCCAACACCTGTTGTTTCCTGTGTTGTCCATTTAGCCATTCTGACAAGTGTGAGGTAATTTCATCACAGTTTTGATTTGTATTTCCTTGATGATGAGATATGTGTGGCACTTTTTCATGTGTCTCTTAGCCATCTGGATGTCTTCTTTGGAAAATGTCTACTCATGTCTTCTGTCCATTTTTTAACTGGATTTTTTGTTTTGAGGGAGTTGAGTCTGATCATTTGCAAATATCTTCTTCCATTCCATAGCCTTTCAGTTTTCTTTTTATTATTTCCTTTGCTTTACAGAAGCTTTTTATCTTGATGAAGTCCCAAAAGTTCATTTTTGTTTTTGTTTCTCTTGTCTCCAGAGATGTGTCTAGTAAGAAGTTGCTGTGGCCAAGGTCAAAGAGGTTGCTGCCTATGTTCTTCTCTAGGATGTTGATGGCTCATTGTCTCACATTTAGATCTTTCATCCACTTTGAATTTATTTTGTGTATAGTGTAAGTAAGTGGTTGAGTTTCATTTGATTCTTCTGCATGTTACTGTCCAGCTTTTCCAACACCATTTGTTGAAGAGATTTCTTTTTTCCATTTGATATTCTTTCCTGCTTTGTCAAAGAAGAGTTGACCATATAGTTATGGGTTCATTTCTGGATTTTCTCTTCTGTTCTATTAACCTATGTGTCTACATTTTGTGCCAGTACCCTACTGTCATCATGACTATAGCTTTGTAATATAGCTTGAGGTCCAGAATTATGATGCCCTAGCTTTGGTTTTTTTGTTTTTTGTTTTTTGTTTTCAGGATTGTTTTGGCTACTTGGGATCTTCTGTGATTCCATACAAATTTTAAGATTGTTTGTTCTAGCTCTGTGAAGAATGCTGGTGTATTTTTAATAGAGATTACATTAAATGTGTACAG
Source organism: Hyaena hyaena (assembly GCF_003009895.1). NCBI lineage: Eukaryota > Metazoa > Chordata > Mammalia > Carnivora > Hyaenidae > Hyaena > Hyaena hyaena. The sequence goes on along the minus strand of NW_024081200.1, from coordinate 55,583 downwards.
TGCTTTGGGTTTAGATTCCTCTGGTTTTCTAATTACATCCATGTTGCACTTTTTGTAATCCTCTCATAGTTCTTTGACTTTCTGTTCTTTTTTTTCCCCTTTTTCTGTGCATTTCAGTTTGTGAAGTTTCTATTAAGTTTAGTGATTCTTATGCTGTGTCCAGTCTACTGATAAGCCTATGAAACACATTCTTTCTGTTACAATGTTCTTGATGTCTAGCATTCTGCATTGTTTTCTTAGAGTAATTATTTCACTGCTTACCTTCTCTGTTTCTGCATGTTGTTTACTTTTCCATTATAGCCCTTAACAGGCAAATCATCATTACTTTAATTCTCTGATATTTCTAAAATCTATGTCATATCTAAGTCCAATTCTGTTTGCTTTGCCTTTTTAGACTGCATTTTTAATTTGCTGCTAGTATACACTAATTTTTTCGCTGAAAGAAGACATGATATATAAGGTAATAGTTGAGGTAAATAGGCCTCTAGTATGAGATTTAATGTTAATATAGTTGGGAACTAGGATGTATTCAATGTTTGCTATAGTTGTCGGTACTTGCAATGTCAGATTTACTTAATGTCCTCTCTTACCCCCTTTATTGTCTGTGGGTTTTCCTAAGGACTTCTTCCTCACTAGATTTCTTTTTGCAACATTTTAAGTTGTAATCCACTGTTATGTTATTAGAATTTTACTCATGTGTTAGAAAGGTTTGTTTAGTGTTGTATAATCTTATGAGTAAATCTTTGAGAAAGAGACAGAGTGTGAGCAGAGCAGGGTCAGAGAGAGAGGAAAGCACAGAATCGGAAGCAGGATCCAGGCTCTGAGCTGTCAGCACACAGCCCGATGCGGGACTCGAACTCAGAAACTGTGAGATCACGACCTGAGCCAAAGTCAGACACTTCAACAGACTAAGCCACTTAGGCGTTCCATAAATCTTAGTGTTTTAATGGGTCTGAGTACCTGGGTTATGACTTTCAAAAGTGTTTCTGAGCCTTTTTTATCTTCTCCTAGGTGAGACAAGAAAGCTAGAGAATGCTGCATTTTGCTAGTTGCTTTTCTTCCAGGAAGTTAAGGGACTTATAAATTTTTTCCCCTACAGAGTAGGTCTTTGTTATGGATGATGCCATAGGCATAAAGAGTTATCTTTCCTCTTCTCTTGTTAAAAAATAGAAGGTTTTTTTTTTTTCTTGACTTTTTGAGAATCTCATAAGATTCCTGGAGGTAACATCCATAAAAGTGTAAGGGCTCACTTATGACTGGGCCATAGGAATTTCTTAGTGTCCAACCTACAGAAATTTGTCAAAACTACCATTTAAGTGTTCCCACAAGTCTGTGGCTCTTGTAGCTTCTGCTGACGTTCAACTGCCTTAGCTGCAATTCTCATCATTCCCCTGTTTCTCCAGACTTCATGATGGCAGTTTTCCTTGTGGTCTTGATTATCCAATGGGTTGATTTTCAGTTTGTTTAGCTTTTTTCATGTTGGAAGACTGAGGGTATGATTTTCAAGCTGTACATATTGGAGCTGAAACTGGATAAGTTCAGACCTTTATCTTTTGCAGTGTCCTTGAGGTGATTTCTTCTGAGACCTTAATCTTTTTACTTGAAGCTGTATTCATTCAAACAAAAGCAGTGGTACCTCCAATACAATGTAAATTAACTTTGCAGTCAGAAGAAAAACAGTATTTTGTAATTCCTTCCCCCCTACCCAAGACTAAACTCCAGACTTGATTTGAATTTCAGAAAGTTATTCACTAGTGTATTTTTTCCCTTTCAAGATCCAATCTGGGATATCAAATTACATTTAGTTGTCATGTCTTCTTTGTTTCCTATTGTCTGCAACAGTTTTTTTTTTTTTCTTTTTAACTAAACTTTTACATAAAGGGGTATGCTGGAGTTTCTGTTACTTGTTCAGGTTAGTTGAGTTATTAATTTATTTGAAAATTAATATATGGACATGGTAAATTGTTAAAAATATAAAACTATATAGAATAAAAACAAATTTTTCATCCCTTTATTTAACCTGTAAGTCTCTTTTTTGGCAGTGATTTTTGTTACCAGTTCATTACACATCTTTTAAAAGATACTTTCTGGATATGCAACATGCTTCATTGATTCCTCCTCAAATATTGATAGTCAGCTCTGAATACTGTTGTGTCCTTTTGTGTTATCCATTCCTTGGCTTTACCCAGCAAAACACAAAATATTGAGGACCCTTAACTATCCAAAGAACAGTAAATATTTTCACCTTAGTTTTTTTGTCACAACCAACCATGAGAGTAGAAGATACTCCATGTACATTGTGTCTTACCTTCAGAACAAGGTAGGGAGAAGAAGGAATATAAAATGTTATCACTGCTTTCTACTTTATCACTGTACTTTTATCAATAGCTTCCAGAGCTTGGACATTAAAAGTGTTTAGTTCATTCAGTTCAAAGTGGTATATTATTCTCACTGGAGTAACATTTAGTTCTTCCCATGCATTTGACACCATGTCTGGTACTTAATTAAAAATATATATCTTAGAGAGGAATAGATGGCAGTAACTTGAGTCCAATAGGGAAGCAACTTAACATGCTGTTGTGATTAGACATCCTAAGACACCAGTAGGATTTCCCGAGTCTAGGTACCTAGGCTAGCATTAGCCTAGAGCAGGTGCAAACAAAAGTTCCGCTAAAATTCTCATAACTTATGCAGTATCCTTTAAGAATTTCTCTTTTGCTTGCTTTTAGCTATGAAACCATAGTTATCACAGTTGATTTCACTTCATCTGACCATAGATATGAATCTTATAAACACTTACTTAATTTTTGTCTCCAATCCTTTAGCAACAGTCTGTCCAACGTGCATTCTCTATATTGATTTTATTTTGTTTGACTAGATTTCAGCACGTGTTTTTTTGCTATTATTGTTTGTTTGTTTTTGTTTTACAAGGTGCCTATTCCTGCAGCTCTTACATTCTCAAGACCATCTTTTTGCTGTTTTTATAATTGGAACATTATTTGGTGGCATATTAATTACACTTTTGGATTATATCCACATCCTCAGAATGTGCAGACATTGATTCCTGTCTTCTGGCCTTAAAGACTATTCTGGAAAATTCTTAAGACAGTGTGATCTCTTTAAGTCCTTGTAAGTGATTTAATGCTTTTACTTGGATGCTCATATATTTCTGGAACTTCACTGGGCTAGAGATTGGTACTGATTATTTTGCGTTAATTTTTCCAACAGCACAGCATTTCCTTTCAATGGACAGATTTAGGTCTTTGTTTTAAGAAAGTTTTCTTCTTTTATTTTAGAATATTTTTTCTTCTCTTTGTTTTATTTTTTTACTGTAGTACTTGCAACTTCTTCAGTCCCATTTTCCATATCAGTTATCTTTTCTAAAGTCATTTTTATGGTTTTACTTTTTACATTTGTTTTTATTTTTTCTCCACTGGCCCTTACTTAATCTTTATTTCTATTTATTTTATTTTATTCTACTGTATCTCTATTTGATTCTATTTTTTCAAGGCCTAACACTATGCCTACTGATTTGTCATTCAATGTAAATTACTGGGTGAATTTGATTTAAAATATATTCAATACATTTCCTTATGCTCTTATTTAGAACAGAGATTTATGTACAAAGACTGTTTAGGGTGTTTTGAGGAAAGATGACTGAGACAAGATCTCTCTACTTCCACATGGGGAGATAAACCGTGAACCATATGGCCTCTGCACTCAGAGGTAGGGTATAATTTGATAGGACAGTAAAGATCAGATTTTCAACCATACATTCCATAATTCTTGTTTGATAGTTTTAGTTTTTACTCACGTACTTAATGAACATTTTTATAGATGTCTGAATATGATAGAGTAATAAAACTATATTTACAATGATATATTTATTCATTTATATTTTATGTAATTCTTCATTTTAACTTTAGGTTGATCTTAACACATTCTCCATCAACATTCCTAGTCCCAGAAACCCAGTGTTAAAAACATATTATGTGCATTTAATTATTTTCCTCCATTAACTTATATATATGTAGGCTTATATCATTGTTTCACAAAAATAGGGTAGTTCATTTTCCACATTATGTTTTTTATCTCAACAGTATCTCATGAAAAATTCTCTACATTGATTAATATTGATATAATTCATTCTTTGAATGGCTACAAAACATTTCATGGTATAAATGTAATTCATTCAGCTTCTTGCCAATGGTTAGCATTTACTTTATATTCAGTTGTTTTTCCAACTATATAAAAGCTTCTAGGTATTTACCCAAAGGATAGAAAAATACTTATCCAAAGGGATACATGCACCCCAATGTTTATTCTGGCCTTATCAACAATTGCCAAATTAGAAAAAACCCAAATGCCCATCTGATGAATGGATAAAGAAATTGTTACACACACACACACAAACACACACACACACACACACACACACACTGAAATATTCCTCAGCCATAAAAAGGAATGAAATCTTGCCATTTGCAACAATGTGAATGGAGCTAGATTATATTATGCTAAGTGAAAGGTCACTCAGAGAAAGATAATACCATATGATTTCACACATATATGGAATTTAAGGAACAAAACAGATGAACATAGAAGGGGGAAAAGAGGCAAACCATAAAACAGATTCTTAACTATAGGGAACAAACTGGGGGTTGATGGAGGGGTGATTTGTGGGGGTTAAATGGGTGATCAGTATTAAGGAAGTTACTTGTGATGATCATTGGGTATTATATGTAAATGATGAATCACTAAATTCTACTCCTGAAACTAATATTACACTGAATTTGAACTAACTAGAATTTAAATAAGAACTTGAAACTAAAAAAAGAAGCTTCATTGTTATACATATTTACCCTGATTTTTAATGATTCATTAGTATGGAATGCATTCTCAAGAGTGAGTTCAGTGGGTCAAAGGGTCTCTGCATTTTTAATTTGAATAGATATTTCTGGATTTTAAAAAAATTTTCATGCTTATTTATTTTTGAGAGAGAGAGAGACAGAGGTGAGGGAGAGAGGGACAGAGACAGTGGGAGACAAAGAATCTGAAGCAGGCTCTAGGCTCTGAGCTGTCAGCACAGAACCCAATGGGGGGCTCAAACTTACAAACTGTGAGATCATGACCTGACCTGAAACTGACATTTAACTGACTGAACCACCCAGGGCCCCTGGACTGTTTTTGATAGAAGTACTCATAATTCATATTTTCTTCAATAATGAGAGTTTCGTTTGTCCATATCTCACATAATTTATAAGAATGCACTTTAACATTTTAGTGAGAACAATATGTGCAAATTTTTTTACTCCGACTTAATTTATATTTCCCTGATTAATGAGATTTTCAAGAATGTCATGGTTTCCTGTTTTGGGCCATTTGAATTTTCTCTCCTATTTTGCCTTATTGTGTTATTTGTCCATTGATTGTGTTTCTTCCCCTTTTGGTCCCATTTTTGCAATTTTAACATTTTTCATATTATAGATCTTAACATTTTCAATGAACATTTTGTATTATAAATATTTATTTCTAAAACAACTGCCTATATTTTGTTTTTCTTATGCTATCTTATGCTATCTTTTACTGTGTTAACTTGAGTTTTATATGTTAAAAGTGACCTACTTAAAAAATTAATTTTTGCCTTTTCTCTTTTGATTAAGAATATATCCCACATCCTTGTATTGTGCTGACACCTAAATCATCCTGCAGGATATATTTCCTTTATTTTTCATATTTATATCATTATTTAATGATCTAACTTAAATATATATAATGATGTATATTTAATGATATAACGTATATATATATAAAGATATAACATATATTTATATTCTATGTCTTATGGTAGAGACAAATTTCCTGTGGAGGAATAAGAAGTGAGTAAGGGCAAAAATTTACTTGTGCTTGTAAATCGCATAATAGAGTCATATCTTAATCTTAAAAGTAATGAAAATCAAATTAAAAAGATTTAAGTGTTTGTGGTGGTGATGAGTAGAAAGAAAGAGACAGGGACAGAGGGGAAAAAAAGGGAGTAAAGAAGAAAAGATAAAGAAATGAGAGAGAAAGGAATTCAACCCACATTTCAAATGGATTGCATTTGCTCCCTGAGACAAATGGATTGAATGAACAATAGGGAACGTGCATAGATAGTAGTAGTTGCTGATGAGTGATGATGATATAGTGGTTTGGCTTAGACTGGTGATTGTAGAGAAGGAGAAAAGGGAGATTTTGAGAGATATTGAGGAAATAAGTACATGTTTGCTGATACACTGCAAATGAGAGGTGTGTCAGGGGAGACCACACAGATGGTATGCCACATAGTGATGGCTGGGCCATTTTAGTAGTCCATTTGGGTTTTTCCCTTTCTTCTTTTTTCTTTTTCTTTTATCGTTGTTGTTGGGATTAGCTAATTCAGAGTAGGTTTAGAGAAAGTGGGCAGCTAGAGTCATTTAGGGTGAGTTTGTTTAAATGAATATATGATTAGGAGACAGAGGAGCTGAGGCAGTAGAGACCACTGGCAAAACTTTTTGAAATGACATCACATCACATCTAAGCTGCTGAAGGCTAGAAGTCAAGAAAGGAGAGAACTAAGGACTTGTGATAACATTTATCATTTTATGACTGACTTGAGTGAGAGGATATACTACAAAAATGTGCATTACAGTCCCATTTTCTCATGTCTAATTCCCTCATTTTTGAATAAACAATGGGATTTGTTTTTATAGTTTATTTATTTTTGAGACAGAGCATGAGCATGAGCAGGGGAGGGGCAGAAAGAGAGAGAGGGAAACAGAATCTGAAACAGGCTTCAGGCTCTGAGCTGCCAGCACAGAACCCGATGCGGACCTCGAATCCACGAACCACGAGATCATGACGTGAGCCAAAGTCGGTCGCTTAACCGCTGAGCCACCCAGGCATCCTGGAGATTTTTTTTTCTTAAATACTTATTTGGTGCACCTTTTATTTTTGATCTCTGATGTTGTATGAATTCTTCTTTTTACACAACTTTTAATATTACTTATTTTTTAAAACAAATTTAAATTTACAGAAAATTTGTGAACATGGCACAGAGTTTTCACATATCCCTATTCACTTCCCACTAATATTAATAATTTGTATAACTATAGTACATTAGTTACAATTAGTGAAGCAATATTAATACATTGTTATTAACTGAAGTCCATACTTGATTTGGTTTTTCTTAGTTTTACTAAATGGACACTTTCTGACTCAGGATCCATCCAAGCCCCTACATTTACATGTAGTTGCTTTGTTTCCTTATGCTCTTATTTGGAGATTACAGTTTCTCAGATTTTCCTGGTTTCTGATGACCTTGACAGTTTTAAGGAGTATGTGACAGATACCTTTGTAGAATGTCCCTCATTTGGCAATTGCCAGATCTTCTAGTCTTGATTACGTGGAGTTACAGATTTTGGGAAGAAGACCACAAACACAGAATGCCATTTTCGCCACATCACATCCATGGTTCATACTGTTAATGTGACATCACTATCAATGTCCATATCACCTGGATTCTTAATAATTCTACTAGGGCTTTCTGAGCCTTTTATCCCAGGGAATCTGAATCAGCAGATCTTAGACAATTGTAATTTATAGAATATTTCTCCAGCAAGAATTTTTTTAAAACATATCATCGTTTTCATGGTTCTGCAGCAATCTAAGTCTGTTCTCTTTATAAGAATGCTACCATTAAGAGAGAATGAACATCCCTCCATATATAGAGGTGGAGAAAGAGTGGGGAAAGATGACATTCTATTTCCCTTGAGAAAGGTGCCCTTTCTCCGTTGGAAAAGATCATGAATACATGTTAAGATGCTCCAAGTACTTTGTGTGTGTGTGTGTGTATGTGTGTGTGTGTGTGTGTGTGCGTGCGCATGCATGTACACATACACTTTATACATATTATATATATACATAAAATATATATATTACACTATTTTTGTCCCCAAAACTGTAGGTGAAGACCAGTAGAAAACAGGCTTAAAAAAATCCCTAAGCTATTTGCAAAGGCTGTTTTCTTTCTGAGGGAAACTAAAAGGTGTGCTTTCATGTCTTTATAAATAAAGGTACTGGGAGCCAACCTTTCATATTATCTATGACTTTGCCGTGATAAATGTTTACTTTTCCAAGGAATTATTTACTTCCCTTCTGCATCAGTTCACATTAGACATTTAATATTCTCTGTTGCACATCTTCCTCCCTCAGTAGATTGAGCAGTGGAATGAGAGAATTTTTGCATCACTGGTTCTAACTTTTAAGATCTAAACACACAATGATTTTAATCAGGGCTGAGTTCCCTAAAAGGAGTCAGAACCTGAATAGTTACCTGAAAGGCACTTTGTAGGTTGACAATTGGGAAGTAGTATTGATAGATCTTTCCCCACTTCAGTCCTTAAACCCATCATTATAGAGAGATTTGGAGATGAAATGACCACCTCTCATGGGAAACCATATTGAGAAGAGATATTCCTGAGGAGTTTGTTTATCAGGTTTTCTTTTAGGCAGCCGTTTAAAAGGGGACTTAAGAGGGGAGGCTCTGAAATCCAAAAACAGGTTTATATTAAGAGCATTTTCTGTGTGGTGTTATAGGGACTAAAACTCTAATTGTAAATACAATAGCTTGAAAAGGAATGATTTTAAATACTACTTTGATTCCTACAGTGGCATTTTTAATGCCTACAGTTAAAAGAATTATTCCAGTGTTATTTTTTTCAAGGACAAACAGAAATAAACTTGCCTTATTATGGTAAATGAACATCTGTTATTAATATGACTCATACTGGATATAAACACACTTTATCAAACTTAACTTCTGTAGAAAGTATGGATTATGAGGTGATATGACCAGTTTACCAAGACATAATAAAACAGGTTACCTAAGCCTTGAGGTAGGCAAGATGAAGAATGTTAAGTTACTGCTGCAATATTACAGAAATCTTTACAACACTCAGAAGCTGGGGCAACATGAGGGTTGTGAGAGCTTTTACATGACAAAGTTTAGGTTCAGTATTTATTATATGATTTATGTCAGGATATTTGGAAATGCAAGAACATCATAGCATTAAAGGACATTGCATAAGACATTGAAATATACAGGCTGCAGAAGGCTAATGGGACTTCTAACTCTCCTTTAATATGCACCTTACCATATTTCCTTCTTTAAAGCCTGTTCATTAATCTGACTGAGGAGGTGGAAGCTGCACTGTTAAAAGCTTGCTCCTGTTTATAAAAATTAACAACTCTTTTAGGCTCAGAAGTTTCTAAAAACACAGTAATATATACAAATAGTTGTTTTTAGTTTCATTTGATAATTTGTGACCTTAATCAGTACCAGACATCAGGATTTATTTTATACACTTATATTCTCATGCAGGGAAGATGAGGAAAAAAATCTACTGATTAATTTTAACATCCTGTTTTACTCCTCTGTGTAATTTGCTCCTAAGTTTTTGGCCTCATCAACAAAGTTTGGAAACCTTTAGTCCTGTGAATGTTATCTGCTGCAAAAATCATCAATAAAACAAATGCACCATTTCAATATTTCACTCCAGAAATGTCAATATTTCCTCTCAAGGAAAAAAAAAAGTGCACACTGGTGACAATAATTAGGAAGACAGAGTAGAAAAAAGGAGCTTGAGAAAAAAAGCTGTTATTAGGTCCCATGTCTGATTTAAGTGCTGTGGGTAGCATTTTACTCTTGGGTCATTTGGAGACCTTGCTGGAGCATAGTACAAGAGGTTGTTAAAAGGAGGTAGTTAAAAGTATCAGATCATTAGGATTTATGTCAGCACTGCTCTGAGAGGAAGACATTTTTTTCCCGAAGTCTGAAGTGTTATTTTGGCCTGTTGTCAGCTGGAAAACAGATGTCTGGTAGGTGCGATGTTTGTTGCACTATATCACCCAGTGGAAGATGGTACTTCATTCTACCTAGGGGAATAGAGAATTGTAGGTCTTGGCTTTAAACATCTATGGTTGGCTTTTTTTCTTGTTTCTTTCTTTTCTTTTCTTTTTTTTTTTTTTGGTACACAGTTTATTGCACACCAGCTGCTTAATCAGGACACAAGGTCCACGGAGTGAAGGGTCAAGTAACTTAAATTCATAAGATTAGTTGGCTGTGTGTGTGTGTGTGTGTGTTAAAAGTTTGTTTATTTTGAGAGAGCATGGGTGAGGAAGGGGAAGAGAGAGAGAGAGAGAGAGAGAAAGAGAAAGAGAAAATTCCAAGCAGGCTCTTCACAGGCTGATATAGGGCTCCATCCCACGAATTGTGAGATCATGACCAGAGCTGAAACCAAGAGTCGGGCACTCAACTGACTAAGCCACCCACACACCCCATGTGCACACACTTTTTAAATAGATATTCTCTTTGTTACTCCAGGAATGTCTTTTGAGCTCATTAAAGTCTTTTGCTGGAGAATTTGATGAAACAGAAAATAAAGTGTTCGCTTATTTTATCTGCTGTGATTATCTCTCACTGCACACGACCTACCAACCTGTAGTGTGGGGACAGGCAGGTACTTGTGGTCTCCTGAATATACTGTTTTCACCTTTATAACTTCTACTCATTCTGCCACTAAAGTTATCTTACATATTCCCATCATTCCACAGATAGGTTCCCTCTTCCTTAAAGATCTTTCTTCCTCATTCGTTGGCTTTAGCAGTACAAAATCCTAAAGTATAACAATATGCTTTTTACACATTTAGATGGCTGATACCTGATGCTTAATAATAGTGTTTATTATGAAAGCCAACTAAAAACTTACTTGTTTAGAAAACACTGTCTTTTAATAGTCCCTTGTAGTTCAGGCAATTTCTTTCATGTATTTTGCCCCTATGTAATTAAGTGTCAGGGATGCCTCTTTCATTATCATTCTTGGGTCGTTTTTAGAAGTTACTTTAGATTTTTACATAGTGAAAAACATCCAACCCAGTGCAGAGGTTCCAACAGATGGCCATAAAACCACTGTTTTAAAATATCCTGTAGCAGTATGTTCATTATATTACCATGAATTTTAGCTGTAAAGTGCACACCTATTTTTTTGAACTCCAGAAAAATTTGGGACTTCTGCAGTATGCAGTGTATTTGTAGCATCAGAAAATTGACAATCGATTAGGAATTCTGGTAGTGACCATTATGCTTAAAATGAAGTAAAACAAATACTAAATTGCTTGATTTCTCATCATTAGCTGGAATCTTTCTGTAGATTTTAAATTAAGGTGGTGAATGCACCAGATGGAGTCTAGTTGCATTACTTGGCAAAGGAACTATGAGCTGACAGAAGACAAACGCATATTTTCAATGGAATAATAAAATCTCCACTTTCCTCCTTTCTGTGATGTGTGAGTGCCACGACTAATGACAATGGAGCCTGTATTTTAAATATGAGAAGGTTCAGCAATTATAAACCTCTTTATTAACTCAATCTATTTAGTCTTTCTTAATTTGGTGACCTATTTAAATTTATTTCAAATAGTTTGAACTACAGGGAAGTATTGATTCATTTTTTCCAGCATCCTTCACAGCTATAAAATTTAATTTTTTTTAATGTTTGATTCATTTTTGAGACACAGAGAGAGTGAGGTGCGGGCACAGAGGCCGACAGAGGGCTCAAACTCACGAACCATGAGATCATATTGTAGTTCCACAGTAAACTTTAACTCATAGTTATTTAAGAGAATCTAGTGTCAATTGGAACACCATAAGAGCTTTCTAAAGAAATGGATTTATCATTTAACCGTTAAGAAATAAGAGTCAGATTTAAGGGAAACTAAAAAGTTAAAATATAATAATTCTCATAAATCTATAGATCATTTGAGAAACATCTTGGCTACTTTGCCATTGTAGTTATGAATTAACTTTGGAGACTTGGTTTTGTATGATTTCTATAAGGAATATTGATCTCTAAGGATAGCTGCCTTTTGTAAATAAATGTAGATTTTTATGGACATCTCCAGATTTGTGTAATGAAAAAGATATTTACTGGGTTCAGTAACTTGTCCTCAGGTCAGTGTATGCTTTTGATTACTGGTGAGTAAGTGTAGTACCAAAAGCTTGCCAAGGAAGCCTGCTTGTAATTTGAAAGAAGCCAACACACTGAGAAAAAATCTTGATTTTACAGTTTTAGACAGAAGATGATAAAGAACATTTTTATAATATTGGCTTATTGATAAATTGTAGGTGTGGGAACTTCTGTAATAAAAAAAAGTCATTCCATATAATAGGTAGATTGCTCACTTAAAAGACAATGGGGATTTAATGTTGCAATTGCATTTACGTTTCTCAATTACTGAACACTGATTTCCACTTTGAAAAAGTTAATTACAAAAGAAAAAAACTTTGCTCTGAAATTAGTATGCCAGTTTCTTTGACTATACATGATTTATTTGTCATTAGTTATTTAAAGATAGGGAGAAAAATAAAGGTGGAAAACAGCCCACAAATGGATGACCTTCAGAACACGTTATCATATGCTTAACTATTAGCGCTGAAGGCTTCCTATCTAAGTAAGATGACAACTTTCAAAGATACTACATAAAGATTGATGCCTTATAGAAATTTTGATTTTGTTCTGTTATAAAGTGAAGAATATTCTGATTATAGGATTGAATTGAAAAATTAAATTCATCCTCCCTTGTGTAGAAATTACAGACATTATGAGAGTCAGAAAAGGTGCTGTCTGTGTGCATTTGTATTAATGATTCATCGTGTTAGAAGAAGAAATTGGTTTGCTTGTTGGATTTCTACACTTGAAACATTTTGAAAAGACAATTATTGGCAATTCTTGCAATACTGATACTGGTCCAAAAATTTCACTAACAAATATCCTTTGTTATTTGATAGTGTATTAAAAAGGCAACAGATTTTACTGTATACTATCATAAAAATCGATTCTCCCTCCATTGGTTTGTACCTCAATTGTCTTTTATAATGTATGTCACCTTGGCTGATAGCACACCATCTTGAGTACTCCCTTTCTAGAACTATATTCATTTTATCACTTGTTTCCAATGAACCTGCTTGATATATAGATTTCTGCTGTAAAAATCAATCTTATTATTTACGTTTGCCATCTGTGAGTTTCCAACTGCTTTAAAGCTTATTGATTCAGTTCTTAAGAACTTACTACTTTAGCAGTAACATCACAGGTATGGTAAAAATCCCAAAGACCTTTTGTGATGTTTTCATTTTCATTATAAAATAGAGTTTAGTGTTCATTCATAATATACTCAAGCCCATTTATGTTTCCTCTGACACAAACCATGAATCCCATGTATTATACTGTTCCTTTTCCCTGGTGTATTTACTTCTCTTCAACCCCATATAAGTCTATAATATGTAACAAATTCCATCATCCTGAACATAGGGAGTCTGATTGGATAGTTGTCGTACCTTTATACAGTTAGACTTTTACACAGGAATTTTACGTTTGCAGATGTGTTTGTATACATATATACATAGTCACATGTATATATACACACACATCTACTCTTAAAAGTAGAAAGATTAAGACAACTTACCCTAAGCACAATATCTTGACTATAGCTATATTTTCAGAGAAGGCCCAGGTATGGCTTTGGAAGATAACATATTTTCATAATGGGAATACTTTATATTTTCACTGGAGGTGCCATAAAAAGTGTTGACAGGAAACAAATATGCTGCCACAAAATCACTTTGTTAATAATATTCTAAGAAAAGATCTAGAACTGCATTTTATTTTATTTTTATATTCATGCTTTTAAAAATATTTTTAATGTTTATTCAGTTTTGAGACAGAGAGACAGACACAGAGACCAAACAAGGGAGGGTCAGAGAGAGAGGAAGACACAGAATCTGAAGCAGGCTCCAGGCTTTGAGCTGTCAGCACAGAGCCTGATGTGGGACTCGACTCACAAACCGTGAGACCATGACTTGAGCTGAAGTCTGATGCTTAACCGACTGAGTCACCCACGTGCTCCTAGAATGGCATTTCAAATTATAGTATCATAATACCCACATTGTTGTATGTTGTCCACAATCTGTGGACACACAGCTAGCTTTCACAATTTAATTTGTAAACTCTAAAACATTTAAAATGTTCTTTATAGGGGCGTGTGGGTGGCTCAGTCGGCTAAGTGTCCAACTTTGGCTCAGGTCATGATCTCACAGTTCATGGGTTCGAGCCCAGCGTCAGGCTCTGTGCTGCTAGCTCAGAGCCTGGATCCTGCTTCAGATTCTGTATCGCCCTGTCTCTCTGACCCTCCCCTGCTCATGCTGTCTCTCTCTTTCTCTCTAAAAAAAAATAAAAATAAAAAATAAATGTGCTTTATATATGTCAAAAATTTTGGATATCATTTTTGAAGTTTTAGTGGCTGTAGATAATTTATTTCGTATCATATTAATTATTGCTCATTTTAACTTAGTTTTGGATTTTTTACATATGTTTGAGACTCCACTGAATCTATAATGCTGAATATTTAGGGATTTATTTTGGCCATTAAAAATCCAAACCCTTTTCATTTATAAATATCTTTTTTCCCCCTATGAGGATATGCATTTCTTCCTAACAAAATTTACTTTTCTTAGAGTACTACATGGAAATGGAAGTAAGGAAAGCAGAGATAAAGAGTCAACAAAGTTTATGAACAGATGCCACTTAGATACAGTTTTTAAGTGAGGATGGGCAGGTGTTTAAGGATATTATTCCTGACTACCATTTGAGAATAAGGCACTTCAATTTGCAAAATTAATATTTCTACTAAATATATATAGTATATCATCATATACATATACTTAGTTATTGAGTCCTTGAATAATCTATTTTTCAATTAGACTTTTCTGGTTAACAAAAAATTTAGGTTTATGTGAATTGTAGGATTTTAGAAAACCAAAAAAAAAAAAAAAAGACTTGCAAGAGTTAAACCAAATGAAAATCTATAATTTTCAGTACATTGAGAGTGAATATAAATGATTTAAATTGTACTGCTTTTATGTGCAGTTTTGGCCAATTAAAAAATTATATACATGCTTTCCTTCATTTTAGAAAAATACAATTAGATAGTTAACTGTTCTTTTTGTTTATTGTTTCTAAGATTCTGTGATAGTTCTTTTCTTGGTTGAATGGATAAACCTAATGATAGTTAATGGGAAGTCTTTTTTTTATTGTTTGTCAGTTTTGTAGGTTTTTCCTATTTGTGCATTTGAATGATATTTTTTTCCTCTTTAATGAAGCAAATTATAAGTCTACTTCTATAAATTTAAGATGTTTCTTTGAGTGCAGCCAATTGGAAACTATTTCACCAAAGATGATGAGTATTTTCATATCTTCTCCACTACTTTTGGTGAATTAAATAGGGCCTATTAAAATTATACTCTCTGGAAACCATCAAACCCTAGAGGAGAAAGCAGGAAGCAACCTTCTTGACCTCCACCGCAGCAATTTCTTACTTGACACATCCCCAAAAGCAAAAGAGTCAAGAGCAAAAATAAACTGTTGGGACCTCATCAAGATTAAAAGCTTCTGCACCGCAAAGGAAACAACCCACAAAACTAATAGGCAACCAACAGAATGGGAAAAGATAGTTGCAAATGACATATTAGATAAAGGGTTAATATCCAAAATCTATAAGGACCTCACCAAATTCCACACCCGAAAAACAATCCAGTGAAGAAATGGGCAGAAGATATGAACAGACGCTTCTCCAGAGAGGACATCCAGATGACTGACAGACACATGAAACGATGCTCAGCATCCCTCCTCATCAGGGAAATACAAATCAAAACCACACTGAGATACCACCTTACACCAGTCAGAGTAGCTAAAATGAGCAAATCAGAGAACTCTAGATGCTGGCGAGGATGTGGAGAAACAGGCACCCTCCTACACTGTTGGTGGGAATGTAAACTGGTGCTGCCCCTCTGGAAAACAGTGGGAAGGTTCCCCCAAAAATTAACAATAGAACTCCCCTATGACCCAGAAATAGCACTGCTACGAATTTACCCAAGGGATACAGGAGTGCTGATGCATAGGTGCACATGTACCCCAATGTTCATAGCAGCACTCTCAACAATAGCTAAAACATGGAAAGAGCCTAAGTGTCCATCAATGGACTAATGGATCAAGAAGATGTGGTTTATCTATACTATGGAATACTACATGGCAATGAGAAAAAATGAAATCTAGCCATGTGTAGCAACATGGATGGACCTTGAGGGTGTTATGCTGAGCTAAATAAGTCAGGAAGAGAAGGACAAATACCATATGATTGCACGTATAGGAGGATTAGGAGGAACTTAACGGAGGACCAAGGGGGAGAAGAAAGGGGAATAGTAGGGGAGAGGGAGAGAGGCAAACCATGAGAGACTCTTGGATACTGAGAACAAACTGAGGACTGATGGGTGTGGGGGGCGAGGGGGGAGATGTGCATGGAGGAGGGCACTTGTGGGGATGAGCACTGGGTGTTATATGGAGACCAACTTGACAATAAACTATTTGTAAAAAAAAATAAATAAAATAAAATAAAATTATGCTCTCTGCCATATTGCTGGAATTGGGGGTTTAGGTACAGAACTTATTTTTTTTCCTTTCAACATTAAGACCTTTTTCTATATTCAGAAAAGCTCTGTTTGGCTGGTAGTGCAGAAAGGTATCTGGTGTTATACTAATATCCTATCTTTTGGTACTTTACACAGCTAGCAATAGATTTGTAAGATGCGGTCCATTTATCTTTCAATGTTAAAAATTCTAAAAAAATTTAATTATAAAAAATTAGAGTTCTCTTATTTTTTCACAAAGTTACATGTGGGTTACATGTAACAATAATACAAATAGTATCCCCATTTAATAAATGAAGAAGCTGAAGGTGATTAAAATAAACTGATTTGTGCAAAGTCACTTAACAAACAATACTAAATTTGAGATTTAAATACAGGACTTCTGCGTCTCGGTGTAGCTAGTCTTGTATTAAGTATGATCTAAATTGTGAATTTAGTAATAGTTTCCATATACTTGTTTTTTTTCATATTCTAGTTATATGAATTATATTACCACAGCAGTGAAATGTTGAAATAAAAAGTAAATGATTTTATTATTTGAAAATAGTTTTCTTCAAATCCATATTAAATGTTCTTTAAAAATTTTTTTTAATGTTTTATTTGTTTTGAGAGAGAGAGACAGCGTGAGCAGGGGAGGGTCAGAGAGGGAGGGATACACAGAATCTGAAGACAGGCTCCAGGCTCTGAGCTCTCAGCACAGAGTCGGACGCGGGGCTCAAACCCACGAAGAGATGATGACCTGAGCTGAAGTCGGATGCTCAACTGACAGAGCCACCCAGGCGCCCCATATTAAATGTTCTTAATGGGCAGCACTAAATGTCCACTTATTTGATTGCATCACTTGCTAATCCTTAGGGTTTTTTTTTCCTAGCTCTTCTTTCCTAACTTACCTCCACACTGGCCATGTCCTCTAATCCCTCAGGAAAGTAGGTGGTACTACTCCTATTTAATTGAGGAGCTGTGCCAGCTTAGTCTCTCTGCTTCTTTATTTGTCCTCTTTCTCTTGTCTCTCTGAGATAAACGTTTCTCTTCTCTATCACAAAATTAAAATTTCCAGCTGTTCTCTTAATCTCATAGCTGTAGGTAATTTGCTACTTCAGGTGTCTTCATTCTGGTTTTGAATGCCATCACCCATGAATTATTTTCCTTCCAAATGCCCAATTCTTATCTATCCTAAAAAAAAATTCCCTCCAACAGGCCTTCTAAAACTACCATCCCGCTCTTTCCTTTACTTTGCTGTAAAATGTAAGCTACTTTCTTGCATCCTTTTCATATTCACCCATTCCTTAAATTAGTTATTCTTAAGTATTGTGGGCCACAGAACCCTTGTAGCATTTAAAAATTAAGTAAACTAACTCTATGAAAATGCACATGATGAAAATGTTTTCTATAAAATTTCCAGTATTATATATAATGAAGCTCACCATAGGCCTCATAGATACATTATTTTTAAGTTTTGTTCTGCCAAAAAAATTACCTAAATGGCACATTTAAATGTAAACCACTATCTCATCCTAGAATATTGTTCACAAAACATTGGAGGAGAGCCTTAGGAATTTACATTTTTAGTAAATGTCCTTGGTGCGATAGAACTCTAAAATTTTCCACTCCTTTCCTGTGTTGTGTTTATTCAATTAAACACTAACTTAGGTACTTCTGGGAGGAAGCTCTGCAGATGGAACTATGGTTACCAGTCAGCTGGCTTTAAATATATTATCTTGAATTATATGAGTGAGCCTAATGACTCTAATTACATAAACCTTAAAAGCAGAAAAGGAAAGTAAGAATAAGAGAGATGGGCTAGAAGAATAAGGCAAAAGAGATTGAAAAGAAGGGGAAGGTAGGAGAGATTTCAAACATTAGAAGGCTGGGATGTGCCTAACTGGTTCTGGGATATTGTAGGCCATGTACAAAGGTTATATAAGGTCTTTAGGAGTTAATGACAGATCCTTGATGACAGCTAGCAAGGCAGTGGTTCCTAAATTATACAACTGTAAGGAAATGAATTTGGCCAAAGCTTGAATGAGCTTGGAAATGAATTCTTCTCTTGAGCTTCCAATAAGTAACGTAGTTCTGTTCACACCTTAGTATTATCCTGTGAGTCCTTTGTCAGATTTATAACCCATAGAAACTGTGAGTTAGTAAATTTGTGTTGTTTTAAACTAACTTAGCAGTAACTTGTTACATAAGCAACATAAAATCTGTGTGTTTAGTGATTCATATTCATGTAATCCAAGGGTCCATACCAAAGAGTTGTTGGATTGAGATTATAAATATTTGCCTTACCTTGACACCTTAGTTCTTCAAATATGTCAGGCAAGCTTTGAAGATTATAATTTGATTTCTAAAACCAGAAATCTCGTCTTAAATTCTTCTTAGTCTACATCTTTTCCATTTTCTTCAATATTTGATGTTGCAGATTACTCCCTTCTTATTGAAATTTCTTCCTGCACAATTTTACCATTGCATTTATATACTTTTTTTAGCCTATTCCCTATCTCCTCATATTTTGTGTATTGTTAAAATGGAGATTTCCCAAGATGATCCTTAAATATTTACACTTCCTTCTGAATTATATCATCTGCACATGGCTTTACATCTTACATCTTGAGAGAGAGAATAACTTTGTAGATTATGCATGGGATTTAAGGCCAGATAGAATTTACTTTGATTTTGAGCTCCACGAGTTACCACCATAGTAGCTGACTTTTACTAGGATATGTTGCATAGAAAACATCCTTCAGGTCTTAGTAGATTACAACATAAATTTTGTTCCTTTGCTTATATTTTATATCAGATGTTGTCTCATTTTATGTGAGTTCTTTCTACTGGATCCTAGGTGAAGAAGAAAGTTTTTAGAAAAAGGAAAAGGAAAATAACAAACTCATGTGATCCTTCTTGAAGTTCCTAATTGAATAGAGCATACATAAATGTCTAGAGCAAGTTGCATAGAGAAGCATGATGTTCAAGATCTGCAGAAATATACTCCCTCCATAGAGAGGTGTAGCAAATCACATGGCAGTTCTTCCATTGGAAAGGAGACAGAAAATTGGAAACAACAATACATAATCTATAAAAATTATACCTATGATGTAACAATTGTACTTTTTTGATACTTTTTTTTAAATGCTTATTTATTTTTGAGAGACAGAGAATGAAAGCTTGGGAGGGACAGAGGGGGCTGTGGCAGAGGATCTGAAACAGGCTTTTCACTGACAGCAAGCCTAACGCAGGGCTTGAACTCACAGTGAGATCATGACCTGAGGTGAAGTTGGCTACTCAAATGACTGAGCCACTCAGGTGCCCCTATACAGTTTTTTAGTCTCGATTTATTCATTGAGAATAAATTGAGTATAGCAATAGTCATTCTACACAGTTGGCATTGACAGTTAATCAGTATATGTATTTAAAATGCTTGCCTTAGCACCTGATATAATGTAGTTTAATTAATATTAATTACATTCTTCTTTTCTAATTATTCTGATGAATTTTATTCTGAACTCTAGGGCTCAGATTTTTTATTGTTTGATGGGTATCTGACCATGTCCTTCCAACATGTTTTACTCCACGTGTCCTTAATTTCTCATTAGTTTTCCTGAAAAAACTTTTTTTCTTGTTTGAATGTTTGATAAAAGTAACTTTGATCTCTCAGTGACCTAGGTACAAAATCTGTTAACTGTTATTCCTCAGCCAATGTCTCTAGTCAATATACCAGGTTCTGTTAATAGTCTTTCTTTCTTTTTTTTTTTTTTTAATGTTTTTATTTATTTCTAGGAGAGAGAGAGAGACAGCGTGAGCAGGGGAGGGTCAGAGAGAGAGGGAGTCACAGACTGAAACAGGCTCCAGGCTCTGAGCTGGCAGTCAGCACAGAGCCCGACGCGGGGCTCGAACCCACGAACCGCTAGATCATGACCTAAGCGAAAGTCGGACGCTTAACCGACTAAGCCACCCAGGCGCCCCTGTTAATAGTCTTTCTAGTATTCATTCTCATTGCTTCAAACACAATTATTATATTTTCTCTCTAATATTTAAAAATAATTTTAAGCTGAGACCTTAAAAAATGGCAAATTCTACAATATATAATTACACCCCCTAATTTTTTTTTCTCTCTAAAAAGTTTATATTAGTTCTTTTCCCATGCCCTGCTTCAATGAACTCTGAGCATTTATTATTGGAACAAGAAATACTAATATTTAAATTTCAGAAACAACATTATCTCAAATAATAAGATATTGATGAATAATGGGGAGGGTTATTTCACTACCATCACATTTTCAATCCAGTGCACTGATGTTTCTATTTGTTTTTAATTTATGTGAGTTCAGTCCAATGAAAGTCTGTTGTAAGCCTATCCTTAAATTCAGACACTGGTCACTTCTCTCTCTTTCTTTCTTTCTTTTTAAGAAAATATAATGTTGGGATGAGAATTCAATGTCTGCTCTCTTAACAACTTTCATATATACCATATAGCAATACTAGCTATAGTACTTACATTGTACAATCATTCTGGTACTTATTTATCTTACAACCAGAAGCTTATATCTCTTTTCCAACTTCATCTAATTTCCTCTCCTTACACCACTTACCTCTGGTAACCACAAAACTGATCTCCTTTTCTGTGAATGATTTTTCTTTTCTTGTATATATATTTTAGATTTGACTTGTTAAGTAAGATCATCCAGTATTTCTCTTTCCCTCAAGGGAAAAAGAGCAAAAAAATTTTTTAAGTCATGTAGCATAATGCCCTCAAGGTCCATCCATGTTGTTACAAACGGCAAAATTTCCTTCTTTTTATGGATTAATAATATTCCATTGTATATGTATACTACATTTTCTTTATTCATCCATCAATATGCATTTAGATTATTCCCATTTCTTGACTATTATAAATAGTACTGTTATAAATAGATGGTACAGATATACCCTCAACATAGTGTTTTCACTTTATTTGGATAAATACTCAGAAGTGAAATTGCTAGATCATATGGTATTTCTATTTTTTTTGTGTGTGGTCAATTTCTATACTTTTTCCATAGTGGGTGTACCCATTTTAAATCCTACTACCAGTGCACAACAGTTTCCTTTTCTCCACATTCTTGCTAGTGATTGTTAACTCTAGTCTTTTTGATGATAGTTATTCTAACAGGTGTGAGAGGATACCTCCTTGTGATTTTGATTTGAATTTCATTAGTGATTGGTAATGGAAAACCCTTTTCATGCATGCTGTTTGCTATTCATATATTGACTTTGGAAAAAATATCTATTCCGGTCCTTTGCTCATTTTTAATTGGATTATTTAATTTTATTTTTGTGATTGACTTGTATGAGTTCTTCACATATTTTGAATATCAGCCCTTTATCAGATATATGGCTTGTAAATGTATATATTTTTTGCCATTCCGTACGGTATCTTTTCATATTGTTGATCATTTCTCTTGATGTGCAGAAGCTATTTGTTGAGATCCACTGGTTTATTTTTTGTTTTCTTGTTGTCCTTTAAGTGTCATATCCAAAAAAAAAAAAAAAAAATTATTGCCAAGACCCATTGCAAGGAACTTTTTATCACTGAGGCTTTTTAAAGGAGATTTATCATCTTAAGTCTTACTTTTTAGTCTTTAATTTGTTGTATGTTAATGTTTGTGAGTAGTATAAGAGCTCTAGTTTCATTCTTTTATATGTGATTATTCAATTTTCCCAACATTCTTTATTGTGGGTATTGTCTTTTCTCCTTTGAAGATTCTGGGATCCCTTCTCAAATATTAGTTGACCATATATACATGGGTTTATTTCTGAGCTCTTGATTCTGTTCCATTGATCTCTATGCCTATTTTTATGAAAGAACCATACTGTTTTGATTTACAATAGTTTGGTAATATAGCTTGAAGTTAGGAAGCATGATGCCTCCTGTTTTGTTTTCCTTTCTGAGGATGGCTTTGATTATTCAGTGTCTTTTGTAGTTCCATAAAAAATTTAGGTTTGTTTCTTCTATGCCTGTGAAACAAATGCCATTGGAATTATTATAGGGATTGCAATGAATTTATTGAGTGCTTGTGGTTGTTTGGACATTTAAACAATATTAATTCTTCCAATCCATGAGCACGGAATATCTTTCCATTTCTTTGTGTCTTCAATTTCTTTCATCAGTATCTTTAGTGTATAGGTTATATTGTCTTTCACCTCTTTAGTTAAATTCATTCCTAGGTATTTTATTCTTTTTGATATTATTGTAAATGAGGTTGTTTTTTTTCTCTTTCTGATAGTTCATTATTAGTACATAAAAACACAACGAAGTTTTTATATTGATTTTTTTAATGTTTATGTTGTAGGGCCTTTATTTTGAATACATAAACATGAATCTTTATATCTAAAATAGATATTTTTGTTTTTTTAAAAAATAGTTTATTGTCAAGTTGGTTTCCATATAACACCCAGTGCTCATCCCCACAAGTGCCCTCCTCCATGTCCATCACCCCCTTTCCACTCTCACTCATACCCATCACCCTCAGCTTGTTCTCAATATTCAAGAGTCTCTCATGGTTTGCCTCCCTCCCTCTCCCTCATTTTCCCCCTTCTTCTCCCCCACGGTCCTCTGTTAAGTTCCTCCTAATCCTCCTATATGTGCAAACATATGGTGGCTGTCCTTCTCTGCCTTATTTCACTCAGCATAACACCCTCAAGATCCATACATCTTGCTATACATGGCCAGATTTCATTTTTTCTCATTGCCATGTAGTATTCCATTGTATATATAGATAAACCACATCTTCTTGATCCATTCATCCATTGATGGATACTTAGGCTCTTTCCATGTTTTGGCTATTGTTGAGAGTGCTGCTATGAACATTGGGGTATAAGTGCCCCTACGCATCAGCACTCCTGTATCCCTTGGGTAAATTCGTAGCAGTGCTATTGCTGGGTCATAAGGAAGTTCTATTGTTAATGTCTAGAGGAACCTCCACACTGTTTTCCAGAGGGGCTGCACCAGTTTACATTCCCACCAACAGTGTAGGAGGGTGCCCGTTTCTCCACATCTTTGCCAGCATCTAGAGTCTTCTAATTTGCTCATTTTAGCCACTCTGACTGGTGTGAGGTGGTATCTCAGTGTGGTTTTGATTTGTATTTCCCTGAGGAGGAGGGATGCTGAGCATTGTTTCATGTGTCTGTTGGCCATCTGGATGTCCTCTTTGGAGAAGTGTCTGTTCACATCTTCTGCCCATTTCTTCACTGGGTTGTTTGTTTTTTGGGTGTGGAGTTTGGTGAGTTCCTTATAGATTTTGGATATTAACCCTTTATCTGATATGTCATTTGCAACTATCTTTTCCCATTCCGTCGGTTGCCTATTAGTTTCATGGATTGTTTCCTTTGCGGTGCAGAAGCTTTTAATCTTGACAGGTCCCAATCATTCATTTTTGCTCTTGATTCCCTTGCTTTTGGGGATGTCTCAAGTAAGAAGTTGCTGCGGTTGAGGTCAAGGAGGTTTTTTCCTGCTTTCTCCTCTAGGGTTTTGATGGTTTCTTGTCTCAAGTTCAGGCCCTTTATCCATTTTGAGTTTATTTTTGTGTTGGGTATGAGAAAATGATCTAGTTTCATTCTTCTGCGTGTTGCTGTCCAGTTCTCCCAGCACCATCTGTTATAGAGGCTGCCTTTTTTCCATTGGATACTCTTTCCTCCTTTGTCGAAGATTATTTGGCTGTATACTTTTGGGTCCAATTCTGAGTTCTCAATTCAATTCCATTGGTCTATGTGTCTGTTTTTGTGCCAATACCATACTGTCTTGATGATGACAGCTTTGTAGTACAGGCTACAGTCTGGGATGGTGATGCCTCCCATTTTGGTTTTCTTCTTCATTATTATTTTGGCTATTCGGAGTCTTTTGTGGTTCCATACAAATTTTAGGATAGTTTGTTCTAGTTTTGAGAAGTATGCTGGTGCAATTTTGATTGGGATTGCATTGAAAGTGTATATTGCTTTGGATAGTAATGACATTTTAACTCTTTATTCTTCCAATCCATGAGCATGGAATGTTTTTCCATTTCCTTGTGTCTTCTTCAATTTCCTTCATAATTTTTCTATAGTTTTCGTCATACAGATCTTTTATATCTTTGGTTAGATTTATTCCTAGGTATTTTATGGGGTTTTTTTGTGCAGTTGTGAATGGGATTTAGTACCTTGCAACTTGGCTGAATTCTTGTATCAGTTCTAGTAGGCTTCTGGTGGAGTCTGTCAGGTTTTCTATGTAGAGTATCATGTCATCTGCGAAGAGTGAAAGTTTGACTTCCTCTTTGCCAATTCTGATGCCTTGGATTTCCTTTTGTTGTCTGATGGCTGATGCTAGGACTTCCAGCACTGTGTTAAACAACAGTGGTGAGAGTGGACATCCCTGTCGTGTTCCTGATCTCAGGGGGAAAGCTCTCAGTTTTTCCCCGTTGAGGATGATGTTAGCTGAAGGCTTCTCATAGATGACTTTTATGATGTTTAAATAAGTTCCTTCTATCCTGACTTTCTCGAGGGTCTTTATTAAGAAGGGATGTTGTATCTTGTCAAATGCTTTCTCTGCATCTATTGACAGGATCATATGGTTTTTATGTTTTCTTTTGTTGATGTGATGTAACACATTGATTGATTTGCGAATATTGAACCAGCCCTGTAACCCAGGAAAGAATCCCACTTGATCTTGGTGGATAATTCTTTTTATGTGCTGTTGGATTCAATTTGCAAGTTTCTTGTTGACGATTTTTGCATCCGTATTCATCAAAGATATTGGCCTGTAGTTCTCGTTTTTTGCTGGGTCTCTATCTGGCTTGGAAATCAAAGTGATGTGGCTTCATTAAATGAGTCCAGAAGTTTTCCTTCGATTTCTATTTTGTGGAATAACTTGAGAAGAATGGGTATTAATTCTGTTTTAAATGTCTGGTAGAATTCCCCAGGGAAGCCATCTGGCCCAGGGCTCTTATTTGTTGAGAGATTTTTAATAACTGATTTGATTTCCTCACTTGTTATGGGTCTGTTTGGTTTTCTATCTCTTCCCGTGTGAGTTTTGATAGTGAGTGTTTAGGAATTTGTCCATTTCTTCTAAGTTGTCCAGTTTGTTGGCATATAGTTTTCATAGTTCCCTGATAATTGCTTGTCTTTCTGAAGGGTTTTGTAATAAGTACATTTTCATTCATGACTTTGTCTATTTGGGTGCTCTGTCTTTTCTTTTTGAGAAGCCTGGCTAGAGGTTTGTCAATTTTCTTTATTTTTTTCAAAAAACCACCTCTTGGTTTCATTGATCTGTCCTACTGTTTCTTTGGTTTCTATATTGTTTATTTCTGCCCTGATTTTTATTATTTCTCTTCTTCTGATGGGTTTGCGGTGCCCTTGTTGTTCTCCCTCTAGTTCCTTTGGGTGAGATGTTAGATTTTGGACTTGTGGTTTTTCTAATTTCTTGAAATAGGCCTGGAGTGCAATGTACTTTCCTCTTAGGACTGCTTTCACCACATCCCATAGAGTTTGGATTGTTGTATTCTCATTTTCATTTGTTTCCATATATTTTTAAATTTCTTCTCTAAATGCCTGATTGACCCATTCATTGTTTAGTAGGGTGTTCTTTAACTTCCATGTTTTTGGGAGTTTTCCAGACTTCTTCCTGTAATTGGTTTCAAGTTTCAAAGCATTATGATCTGAAAGTGTGCATGGTATGATCTTAATTCTTTTATATTTTGAGGGCTGCTTCATGTCGCAGTATGTGATCTATCTTGGAGAATGTACCATGAGTACTTGAGAAGAAAGTGAATTCCATAGCCTCGGGATGCAGAGTTCTAAATATAATTGTCAAATCCATCTGGTCCCATGTGTCATTCAAGTCCGTTGTTTCTTTAGTGATTTCCTGTCCAGTTGATCTATCCATTGCTGTAAGTGGACTATTAAAGTCCCCTGCTATTAGTACATCCTTATCCATAAGATTGTTTCTGCTGGTGATTATTTTATGTATTTAGGTGCTCCCGTATTCAATGCATAGACATTTATAGTTGTTAGTTCTTCCTGACGGATAGACCCCGTAATTATTATATAATGCCCTTCTTAATCCTTTGTTGCTGCCTTTACTTTAAAGTCCAGTTTGTCTGATATAAAAGTATAGCTACTCCGGCTTTTTTTTTTTTTTTTTTTACTTCCAGTAGCATGATAGATATTTCTCCATCCCCTAACTTTAAATCTGAAGGTGTCCTCCAGTCTAAAATGAGTTTCTTATAGACAG
The DNA here is from genome assembly GCF_003009895.1 of Hyaena hyaena. Taxonomy (NCBI): domain Eukaryota; kingdom Metazoa; phylum Chordata; class Mammalia; order Carnivora; family Hyaenidae; genus Hyaena; species Hyaena hyaena. Next base: position 28,791 of record NW_024081200.1, on the reverse strand, counting down.
CAAATAGATGGATTTTGTTTTTTTTTTTATCCATTCTGCTTCCCTATGTCTTTTTATTGGGGCACTTAGTTCGTTTACATTCAGTGTTATTATTGAAATATATGGGTTTAGAGTCATTGTGTCGTTTTTGGGATTCATGCTTGTGGTAGTTTCTCTGGTATCTTGCATTCCTTGCAACATTTCCCTCAGAGAGTCCCCCTCAGGATTTCTTATAGGGCTGGCTTAGTGGTGACAAATTCTTTCAATTTTTGTTTTTTTGCAAAGACTTTTATCTTTCCTTCTATTCTGAATGACAGGCTTGATGGATAGGGGATTCTTGGCTGCATATTTTTTCTGTTCATCACATTGAAGGTATCCTGCCATTCCTTTCTGGCGTGCCAAGTTTCAGTAGATAGGTCTGTCACCACTCTGATAGGTTTCCCTTTGCATGTTACAGCCCTTTTCTCCCTAGCTGCTTTCAAAATTCTCTTTGTCCTTATATTTTGCCATTTTCACTATGCTATGTCATGCAGAAGATCGATTCAAGTTACGTCTTAGGGGAGTTCTCTGTGCCTCCTGAATTTCAACGTTTACTTCTCTGCTTCAAAGTTCTCTGCTATAATTTGTTCTAGGACTCCTTCAGCACCTTTCCCTCTCCCTTCCTCTTCTGGGAATCCTATGATACGGATATTGTTCTGTTTGATTGTATTGCGAAGCTCTCAAACCTTTCTTTCATGTTTCTGGATCAGTTTATCTCTCTTTTTCTCAGTTTCTTCTTTTTCGATAATTGTGTCTTCTAAATCACTTATTCTCCTTTCTGCCTCTTCAGTCGTGCATTGGACACCTCCAGTGTATTATGCATCTCACTTATCACATTTTTAAATTCATCATAATTATTTTTAAGCTCCATAGTGTTTGTAGCCATAGTTTCTCTGATGTCCTCCATGCTTTTTCCAAACCCAGCGATTACGTTTATGATTATTGTTCTAAATTCTTGTTCACTTATGTTGCTTATGTCTGTTTTGAGCAGTTCTTTAGCTGTCAATTCTTCCTGGAATTTCTTTGGAGGAGAGCTCTTTTGTTTCATCATTTTGGTTAGCTTTCTATCTCTTGTTAGTTCTAAAAGCTTGTTATGCACCTGTGAGTGCTGCTGTACCAAAGAAGGCTCTTTGACTGTCCAGGGCCTGTCCGTTCAGAAAGTGTTCTTTGAATGGTATCTCTTGGTCTCTTGCTGAAACCTTCGTTATTTTATTTTCCTACTCATAGTGGTATTTGGGACTCTTCACCATGTGTACTTTGGCTTGTTTCTTGAGGTAGCCTTTTTTGGGTGTGTAAACTCCCTGTGCTGGGGGCATAGCCAAGGTGGGCCATGCTTTATATCCCAGGCCAGGCCTCGTTTCGAGATCTCAGTCCGTGTGTGCCCCATTGAAATTTCTGGAAATATAAACTCACAGGCGAGCCCTTCAGGGCAGTTTCAAGCCTCTCACCTTTCCCCTGGGGATCAAGCCAGAAGCTGCTGTTCCCATCTCCTCCAGGTGAGGCTTGTGAGCAAAGAGCAGTTTCATCAAGGGGTTGCCTAGGATGAGTGTGTCCCGCCTAGGGTCAGCTGGAGAGCAGGAAACTGGGTCCCTCTGTGTCCCATTGCCTGAAATATAAACTCGCAGGCAAATCTCTCAGAAGTTTTAAGCCTTTCGCCTCCCCGCCTAGGCATTCAGCTGAGCCAGAAGCACAAAGGCGCTGCTGCCGCGCATCCCCTCTAGGTCCTATATTGATTTTGTATTCTTTAGCTTTACTGAAACATTTATTAGTTTTTACAATTTCTTTGTGAAGTCTTTAACAGTTTCTATATATAATATTGTGTTACTTACAAATAGTGACACTTTTACTTCTTCATTTCTGATTTGGATCCTTTTATTTCTTTTTCATGTCTATGCTCTTTGGCTAGGATTTCCACTACTGTGTGAATAAAAGCAGAGATAGTGTTATCCTTGTTTTGTTTCTGATCTTAGAGGAAAAGCTTGCAGATTTTCACTATATGTATGATGTTAGCTGTGGATTTGTTATACGTGGCCTTTATTATATTATGTTTCCTCTATACCCATTTTGTTGTGAGTTTTCATCACAAATGGATGTTTAATTTTTCAAATGCTTTTTCTGCATCTATGGAAATGATGATATGATTTTTGCTATTAATTTTGTTAATATAGTGTATCACATTTATTGAGTGGCCCATGTTGTAGTACCCTCCTTATATTCTTGGAATACATTCCACTTGGTCACAGTATATGGATTTTTTATATGTATTGTGATTTTAGTTTGCTAGTATTTTATTGAGGATTTTACATCTATGATTTTAAAGAATTTTGACTGATAATTTTATTTTCTGATGGCATCTTTTTCTCGTTTTGTTAACAGGGCAATGTTTTACCCATAACATAAGTTAGGAAGTATTTCGTCTTCAATTTTTGGAAGAATTTTAGGAGAATTGGTATATATCATTTTTTGAATGTTTGGTAGAATTCATCAGTGAAGCCATCTGGTCTTGGACTTTTGTATTTGGGAGTTTATTGATTACTGATTTCATCCCCTTACTAGTAATTTTTCATATTACCTATTTCTTCATAAGTCAGTCTTGGTAGGCCATAGGTTTCTAGAAATTTATCCATTTCTTTAGGTTGTCTAATTTGTGGAGGTGTAATTGTGAGTCTCATGAGCTTTTGTATTTCTATGGTATCATTTGTAATGACTCCTCTTTCATTTCTGATTTTGAATTCTCCCTTTTTATCTTCATGAGTCTAGCTAAGGGTTTGTAAATTTTGTTTATCTTTTTAAAAAATATATTAGTCCAATTTATCGTTTCTATTGTCTTTTTAGTCATATAAAATGCTACTAATATTTCTGTTAATTTTGTATCCTTTAACCTTAGTAAATCCATTGATTAGATCTAAGAGTTTTTCACTGCAGTCTTTAGATTTTGCTAGTATATAAAATTATATCACCTACAAATAAAGATGATTTTACTTTTTCCTTTCCAATTATGATGTCTTTTCTTCTTTTTCTTGCTTGATTCCTCTGGCTAGACCTTCCAGTATTTTTAAAAAATATTTTTATTTATTTCTAGGAGAGAGAGAGAGAGACAGCGTGAGCAGGGGAGGGTCAGAGAGAGAGGGAGATACAGACTCTGAAATAAGCTCCAGGCTCTGAGCTGGCAGTCAGCACAGAACCCAATGCGGGGCTCGAACCCACGAACCGCGAGATCATGACCTAAGTGAAAGTCGGACGCTTAACCAACTAAGCCACCCAGGCGCCCCTTCCAGTATTATATTGAATAGGAGTGTTGAGAATAGGCACACTGTTTTGTTCCCAGTCCTAGAGAAGAAGCTTTCAACCTTTGACGACTGAATATAATGTTAGCTGTGGGCTTGTCATATGGCCTTTATTAACTTAGGTATCATCCTTCCATAGGTCATTTGTTAAGGATTTTCACCATAAATCAATGCTGAGTTTTGTCAAAAACAATTTTTTGAACTATTAAGATGATCATATGATTTTTTTAATTTACTAACATGATGTATCACATTGATTAATTTGTTATGTTGAACCACTCTTGCATTCTAGGGGTAAATCTCACTTGATCATGGTGAATTATCTTTCTAATGGGCTACTTAATTCAGTTAGTTTTTTTTTTTTTTTTTACAAATAGTTTATTATCACGTTGGTTTCCATATAACACCCAGTGCTCATCCCCACAAGCGCCCTCCTCCATGCACATCTCCCCCCGCCCTTACCCATCAGTCCTCAGTTTGTTCTCAGTATTCAAGAGTCTTTCATGGTTTGCCTCTCTCCCTCTCCCCCACTATTTCCCCCCTTCTTCTCCCCCTTGGTCCTCCGTTAAGTTCCTCCTAATCCTCTTATACGTGCAATCATATGGTATTTGTCTTTCTCTGCCTGACTTATTTAGCTCAGCATAACACCCTCAAGGTCCATCCATGTTGCTACATATGGCCAGATATCATTTTTTCTCATTGCCATGTAGTATTCCATCATATAGATAAACCACATTTGATTGAGATTTTTGCATCTATATTCATCAGAGATGGTGGCCTATAGTTTTCTTTTCTTGTAGTGTCTTTTTCTGGCTTTGGTAATAGGGTGATCCTGCCCTTGTAAAATGGATTTGGGAGTACTCCCTCCTCTATAACTTTTTGGAAGAGTTTGGAAAGGACTAGTGTTAATTCCTTAATGTTTAATAATATTTGTCAATGAAGCCTTTAGTGGAAGACTTTTTATATTATTTCAGTTTCCTTGCTAGTAATTGGACTGTTGTGATTTTTATTTCTTCCTGATTCAGTCTTGGTAAGTTAAATGTTTCTTAGAATTGTTCCATTTCTTCTAAGTTGTCCAGGTTATAGGTATTTAATTGTCCATAGTAGCTTCTTATGATCTTTTGTATTTCTGAAGTATCAGTTGTAATGTCTCCTTTTTTAATGCATAATTGTCTTGATTTGCATCCTCTCTGTTTTCCTTCATTAGTGTAGCAAAAGGGTTATTAATGTTTATCTTTTCAAAGAACCAATTCTTAGTTATATTAATCTTTTCTATTGTTTACCTGTTCTATATTTTATTTATGATTTAATCTTTATTATTTTCTTTCTTTTCCTAAAGTTCGGCTCAGCTTGTTCTTTTCTAATTCATTTCTTGATATGTACAATTAGGAAGTGTAGAATTTCTCTTTGTTTTTTTTAGATTTTTTTATTTCTTAATATTGGCATTTCTTATGGTATAGGAACTTTCCTCTTACAACTGCTTTTACTGCATCCTATTAGTCTGTTATGTTTTGCTTTCATTTTTGTTTTTACTCAGGGTACTTTATTTTCCCTTTAATTTCTGTTTTGATCCATTTGTCATTCTGGAGACCATTGCTTTATTTCTATGTATTACTGAATTTCCAGTTTTCCTCCTGCTAATAATGATTTCTAATTTTATACCAATGTGGTAAGAGGAGATAGTTGGTATTATTTCAAAATTTTTAATTTTCCAAGACATTGTTTTTGGCCTAACATATGGTCTTAGAAAATGTCCATGTACACTTGAGTGGAATGTGTATTCTGATGGTTTGAAATAGAATGTTCTGTACATGTCTGCTAGATACAGTTTGTCTATAGTATTGTTCATATCTACCATTTCCTCATTGCATAATCTTTATATTGTTGAGAATGGGGTATTAAAACACCCAGTTGTTATTTATGGCTGTTTATTTCTCCATTTAGCTCTGTTCAGTTTTACTTTATGTATTTGTGTGTTCCCATGTTGTGTGTATACATTTTTAAATCTTGATGAATTGACACCTTTATCATTAATCATATAATGGCCATCTTTGTTTCTTTTTTACCATTTTTAGGTTAAAGTCCATTTTGTCTGACATAAGTATAACTACCTCTGCTTTTGTTGTTGTCATTGTTGGTTTTGGATATCATTTATTTGAAATATGTTTTTCTGTCCCTTCACTTTCCATTTATGTGTGTGTTTAGACTACATTGATTCTCTTGTAGGCAGTATATGAGGGGATCTAATTTTTTAAAAATATTTCAGCCATTCTTTATTTTTTATTGTATAATTTAATCTGTATTTACAGTAATTTTTGATGGGTAAAAGGACTTACTATTGTCATTTTGTTAATTATTTTGGTAATGTTTTATATACTCATTTTTCCTTGTCTCTTATCCTGATCTCATTTTTCATATGTTTTGATGTCCTTTGATATCATAAGCTTTAGCTTTTTTAACATTGACTTTTATTTAATTACTATAGGGTTTTCTCTTGTGGTTATGATGAAGCTTACATAAAATATTTTCAACAGAATTCTTAAATTTTACACTTCTCTTCCCTATCACATCTGACACAATCAGTTTCACAGTGGTCAAGCCCTGCAGATTTTTTCACAATCCCCATGGGACAAGACTGGAGTAGGAGCTCTCAAGAAGTGACCCACAATGCTGGGGACTTTGATATCCTCCCTAGAATCTCTTTTCCTGATGGAGGAACTGTAGGCTCAGGGGAACCTCTCAGTGTGGTTCTGCACTGGCCTGGGGGAGGGTCAAGGTGATCAGTATGTTGCTGTTCCTCTGACCCTTCTAATGTGGCCTGTCTTGGTCTCTGTGATCCAGGGAGTACTTCAGCCTCACTCTCATATTCTAGGATTCTGTCAGTGCTGTCTTGTCTAATGAATAGTTGTTCACTATTCTTCTGTGAAGTAGAGTGAAGTTGGGAACAACCTATGTTGCCATCTTGGTAATGTCACCTCTGAGTACTTCTTGAATAATCAACAGTTTAAGTGAAAATTGGTAGACTTTCACTTGAGTACAGTTTACTGTTTTTCTATTTTCGTGAATTTATTTCTCTACTAATTTATGTAAAGTATGTGTCTTATTTGGAGTACAACTCCCATGGGTTAAGAATTTTGAGGGGCACCTGGGTGGCTCATTTGGTTAAATGTCTGACTTCGGCTCAGGTCATGACCTTGAGGTCCAGACTGTGAGTTCAAGCCCCATGTCGAGTTCTGTGCGGACAGCTCAGAGCCTGGAGCCTCCTTCTGATTCCGTGTCTCCCTTTCTCTCTGTTCCTCCTCCACTTGCACTCTGTCTCTGTCTCTCAAAAATGAATAAATATTAAAAAATTTAAAAAAAGAATTTTGACAAATGAGAGTGTTAACACTGATATGTGAAAATGAATATGTACAGATAAAATGTATTTGCTGACTAACAGATTATATAAACAGAAAGTTAAACAGCTATTAAATTTCACTTGATCAAATTTACCATTATATATATATGATACTGAATGGTATGCACAAGATTTGTGAGATAGAAAATATATGAATAATTAATTTGATAGATTTACTTAAAAATCTCTATATTAAGAAAAGGGAGAAAGATAAGTACATGAATTAAAAAAATCTCTGGAAGAGATTGGCCCATTTTGTTTAAGAAATAGTAACTATGGAAAAGTGAATTCATGTAATAATGTTCTTTCTGATACAATGACTGGGACGAAACAAGTAGGGCAAAATGACTATTGGAAAACCAAGTCTCTGGGAGGAAAATATTTGTAAAGCCTGTTGAAACCTTCCACTACAACAGATATTATTGTACATTTTGTAAGTAATCAATAAAATCCACTGGGGGAGGAAGGAAGGGCTAAAACCACTTGGTGAATTGGTCATTTGACAAACTGCATCCCTTTCTTCCAGAATAATGTCCTTCAATAAAATGGCTTTCAGAGAATTGGTCTGCTGTCTTGATCAGTTATCCTCTGTTTAATCACTTGCTCATCTAATTTATTCTGCTCATTATTGCCACTTTGCATTAGAAATCAGGTGAGCACTCTCCATGTAATCCTCTTAAATGACATTCAAAGTCCTGGAGAATATAGACTATTCCTACCATCCAGTCATATCTTTGGAACACAGTCTGTGCAATGCCACTTCAGGCCCTGCACCATGTCCATGTAAAGCAGTGCATTTTTGTCATGTTGTTTTCTATCCTAGAAAGATACTGACCATCTTTCTTCCTATCAGGTCCTCATCTAGTCTAGTCTAGCTGCTCTCTCTTAAGTGAATTTTTCTCTTCTTCACGATTAATCCAAACTCACAGCTCTTCTACTGTGTCCATAGGTTTTAAGATACATATATACCATATGCAACATTTGAAAAGAAGACAGAACAAAGAGGGATTAAAACCTCTCTTGTCAGGGTGCACCTGGGTGGCTCAGTTAGTTAAGTGTCTGACTTTGGCTCAGGTCATGATCTTATGGCTCATGGGTTCAAGCCCTTCATGGGGCTCTGGGCTGACAGCTCAGAGCCTGGAGTCTGCTTCGAATTCTGTGTCTTCCTCTTTTTCTGTCCCTCCCCTGCCCTTGCTCTCTCTCTCTCAAAAATAAATAAGATATTTTTAAAAATTAAAAAAATAAACACTCTGGTCAGGTCCCAAACAATGACAGTGCTTGGTTAAGACTATTGTGGGCCATCAAGACTATTGATGATCAATAGATTCATCGAGCTGCTATTCTAGAAATAAGACTTTATTTATTATTATTTATTCATTTATCTATTTATTTGTTTATTTTTTGTCTTGGAGTAATCTGACTACATGTAACTGATGAACATTAAATGACTTTAGAAGCAACTGATGCCTTGATAAATCAATGACACTTATTTTCATAAGAAAATAAATACTTGGTTTAAAACACAGGTCATCATTTAACATTTGGGATTGGGAATACCTTCCTAGGGAGAGGGTCTACTACATTGTTACACGAAAGTAGGAAGTATTTGTAGTATTCTCAAGATGACCCAGAGGTGGGCACAATGCCTTGAATGTAACAAGTGCTAAAAATTATTTTTTTGAATGAATTAATGGATAAAAATAATTAAAAGGAACATTAATATCTGTGCTTGTAAACCACAAATCAATTTATTGCCATATTTGGTGACAAGAGTTGAAGAACAAAGGAATTGAAAGTTTATTGAGATCATCTTCTTTCCCTTCTTCCTCTTCTTTTACTTTTTTTTATTTTCTTTTCTCACCCCTTCTCCTCTCTCCTCTCCTTTTATTAATACCTTGATATTAATTGGATAAATTATACTGCTCCATAATAGCATTATTTTCTCCTTCAGAACTAGAGTTGGTTGTTGAGAAGCACAGTTTGTTCTTCCCATGATAGAGATAGATAAATATTGACATATTTTTGGTTCTTGCTTACACTTTTTTTTTTTGGATCACACATAAACCATTTCTCAACTATCACTGTTTTAATAGAAAAGATGGTTAGCTATAAAGGAGAAAAACCTAAGTATGCTATAATTTCTTTGGATCAGAAATCACAAACTGGTTGTTCCTAGGCCAAAATGCTATACATTTTGTCTTTGTATGATTTCCTTTCTGTACTCGATTTGGTCTGCAATGTGTTTAGAAAAAATAGAATTTTGGAATTATTATGCTAAATTGCGTCACAAGAAGTTTAATATTTATATCATGCATTATGCATCCCATAGTCTTTGAAGTTGTGATCACAGCTTTCAATCATTACATTCTAGGTATGTGTTTCTGGAAACATACTTGTAAAATGTCAGTCTTAAAGCTAGCATGTGATCAGTGACTAGATTCTCTACCCATGCTGTCTGTCTATGAAGAGATGTTAATAATAAATGAATTCCTATGTGTGTTTCCTTCCATTTATCTGTAAGGTAAATGATTCTAGGGCTGTATTTTTAATTAAAAAATAAGTTCTTTGAGAGCAAAGATGTTTTTCTTACATTTTTATTCCAGAATACTTAGCACAGTGATTTTGTATAATAGAGCAAACAAATGTTGGCTGACTTTCTTGAAATTAAAATGCCACATAAAAACATGATCATTGCACTGTAGATTTTCAATCGGAAATTTAAATATGAAACTGGCTGAAGAAACCACAGTACATATGTGATATCTTAGGTAAGCAAAATTATAATCAAATGGTTATATGTTATTCATATATCAATTACTTACTCATCAAGAGTATATTGAGCTCCACAAAACTGGCATTTGTTGGGAGATCTGGGGATATAATAATTAATAACACAGAGACAAATATCTGACTTTAAATAATTTATATTTTATTCGGGGAAACATTGACTGAAAATATAGAAGTACTAAGCAGAAAAGGGTGATAGAGAATAAGAAATACTGTTTTTTAAAATTTTCATTAAGAAAGGTATGATTGATAGGGGTGCCTGGGTGGCTCAGTTGTTTAAGCATCTGACTCTGATTCAGGTCATGATTTCATGGTTCATGAGTTCAGGCCCCATATCAGGTTCTGCGCTGACAGTGGATAGCCTGATTGGAACTTCTTCTCTCTCTCTTTCTCTGTTCTTCCCCCCACTCTCATTCTCTCTCTCTGAAAATAAATAAACTTTAAAAATAAAGATATGATGGGGGCGCCTAGGTGGCTTAGTCGGTTGGGCGTCCTACTTTCGCTTAGGTCATGATCTCGCGGTTCGTGGGTTCGGGCCCATGTCGGGCTCTGTGCTGACTGCCAGCTCAGAGCCTGGAGCATATTTCGGAGTCTGTGTCTCCCTCTCTCTCTGACCCTCCCCTGCTCACGCTGTCTCTCTCTCTCTCCTAGAAATAAATAAAGCATTAAAAAAAAAGAAAGATATGATGGATAAAGTTATATTTATGAGAAGTCCAAAGTTAGTAATGCAACAAACCATGTATGTATCTGGGGGAAGTCATTTCAGGCAGAGAGAACAGTAAAGAAAATGGAGGATGCTTCTTACTTTCAAGGACCAGTCCAGAGTTGTGTCTGACACAAATGGATAAAAAAGAAATAGAATATGAGACCAGAGAAGAGTGGGGTACTTAAATATGTAAGTGCTCATAAGCCATCATAAGGATTTGGGGTTTTGCATTTGAAAAGCCACTGGAAAATTTTGAAGAGAGATGTGACAAAAATGTACTTTATGCATTAGAAGCATTACATGTATTGAGAATGGAATATATATGAAGCACTAAAAGAGGCAGACCAGTTTTTTTGCAGTAAATTAAGAAAAAAATGATGATAGTAGTAGTGGAAGTGGGGAGATGTGATTGTAGTCTGTATATTTGAAGCAGAATTTGCTGATGGATTGAATGTCTTATCTGAAAATATGAAAGAAGGCGAGGAGAACAGTAGGTGTGTGAGCAACTCTTATTGTTATTCCCTCCCTCATTTTCCTTATTTTCACTGTCCAATGTGCAGCCAGCAAACAAAAAGAATTCTCTTAAACCTGAGAAATTGTGGAGGTGTTGTCAGAATCTTCATTTTATCATGCAGAAATATTCTGCATCTTCTGAGAAAAAAATTTCACTTTAAAAATAATTTTTTTCTGGGCTCCTGGGTGGCTCAGTTGGTTGGGCGTCTGACTTTGGCTCAGGTCATGATCTCCCACTCCATGAGTTTGAGCCCCACGTCGGGCTCTGTACTGACAGCTCAGAGCGTGCTTCAGATTCCGTCTCCCTCTCTCCCCTTCCCTGTTTGTACTCTGTCTCTGTCTTAAGAATAAAATACAAAAAATAAAATAAAATAGAAAGAATTTTCTCATGTTTTTAATAACACCTTATTTTTTTGACTCACTACCAAGTGAGTCAAGAACCACTTGAAATTCTTCCATCATTTTGGGGGGTTAACCTTCATTTTTTTGTCAAACCTCAAATCTGACTTACAGGTTGTCACTGATTATTGTGGGCCTTGGCATTTTCATAACATCTGTAAGACTATTTCTTTGTGAATCTTTCCAAAGTTGTATGTTATTTCCTTTAATGAATATAACTATTTTATTCTCTATTTAAGTTCTACCTACATCATAAGTGCCAATAAGGTAGTCTCACACAATATTGAGAAGACTTTTAAAATAAATAGTAAATTTACATTGTTTCCACTGAAAAACAAAATGGATAAATAATATAAGAGATTATATTCCATCATTATGTGCATGTAATCTAATTTGACTAATGTAGCACTATATAGTGTTAATATTCTTTGGTACCATAAATCATATGAACTATAACAGGTTTCAGATTCTTCAATTTCTTTAAAAAATTCCAGATGATTCCTTGTGACATATATGAGATTCATGACTTTAAATATACATTGTGTATTTAGGCAGTTTTTAAAGGATGCTACTGATGTAATATTTATGATTAATTTTTAGCTTTTATATTCTGCTTTTTCTGTTTCTCTTGATATTAAGAACGAAGAGCTGGAATCCATTTCAAGCTAAAGAGAAAATTCAACCTGGACTATCTTTCTCTTTCAAGAAAATTAACAAAGTACTGATGGAACCTTTTATCTATTAAATGCAGACTTCATTAATTAATCCTTTTTATCTGTGACAGCTAAAGGTAAATCTAGAATATTTGGTCTCCTTGAAATCATTTCTAGTTTTACTCTTACTAGCTAAAATACATTCTTTCAGCCATATGTTATCTTTTGTCAACCATGTATAAATTAAATCAAATTGCATTGGGCTATTTCTTGCCTTGCATGGACTTTAAAAAAAGATAGCCATTTAGATAAATACTTTTTCATATTATTACCTTAATATTTTTTAAAGCGACAGAAAGAAAATGGAGTATCTTTCTGTTACTCCTCATTTTCATAATAGTAGAAGGTGGAATTCATAGGGCATTATAAGTAGAAATTTTCTGCATCACTAAGAACATGGCTTAAAGTGTAATGCCTCCTGGACAAGTCAGAAAAGTATTCTAATAAGAAACAATTCTAGTTCTATATCATACACTGTCTGTACAATTTCTTTTCCTTTTCATTAAATATGCTTTCCACAAAAAAGCCATACTAGTGTTCAGTTCATCTGCTCCTATCTTTTCCTTATCTCATTCCATATATATATTCTGATCATTTGCTTAGGAAGTAATTATTATTCAACCTTTGAATCAAGACTATGGTAAAGCAAGACAGAATCCTGAGAATATAGAATCAGTCTCTTTCTTGAATTTAATGTTTTAACTGTTTTTGTTTAGGCACCAGCTGTTTTTAATGCTGATGCTTTTTTTCCACATAGGGCTGTACTGGTAGACTGTTACCTGCCAGGAACGAGTAATGGGAAAATATTCTTGTTACATGGATATTTGCCCATTTATACTCACTTTTAACAAAAAGTGACAAGCATGTCACATTTCATCAGGTCACATCAGACTGTATCTCAAGAAAACAGAGAACATAAGATAACCCAGTTCGAAACAGCATGCTTCATCCAGAAGCACAGAAGCAAGAAAACATCAGCTTTTTAGGATTAGAGAAAAACTGTAATGTATCTGGATATCAAATATACTTCTCTGTGTATCAGATACACTTAAGTTTAAATGGTCATTGACTAACAACTATAATTGTTTATCTTTCTGCTGTATGTGTTAAAGTGATAGTATTTCTATTTCTTAAATATAATATTTGTTAGCTTAATGTACTTAAGCAGTTCTAATAAAAATGTAAAATTAGGAGCACCTGGGTGGCTCAGGTGGCTAAGCATCCAACTTTAGCTCAGGTCATGATCTCATGGTTCCTGGGTTTGAGCCCCGTGTTGGCCTTTGTGCTGACAGCTTAGAGTGTGGAGCCTGATTCGTATTCTGTGTCTCCTCCTTGTTGTGTCCCTCTCCCCCTGATGTGCTCTCTCTCTCTCTTTCTCAAAAATAACTAAACAGTTAAAAATTAAAAAAATATATATATGTAATTAATTATGATGGTGGTTCCTTGCTTTGAGGGACCATGCATCTGATGGATTATCCACAATTGTGCCATCCAGTACAGTAGCCACTTGTCACATGTGGTTATTAAATAAAAATTAAGTCAACTATATTTTCTCAGTCTCATTAGTCACATTTCAGGTGCTCAGTAGTCATGTGTAGTTAGTGGCTCCAATATTGGATAGCACAGGTAAAGAACATTTTCATCATCACAAAGCCTACTGGGCAATGCTAATCTATAAGGTGCAGGAAAAAGGAATCCCATTATATATCTAATCTCTCCAACACATTGAAACTATATATAAAGTACTCCAAAAGGCATTTTAGGAGATATTACCTATTATTTAAATACTTGTGGTATAAACAAACAAACAAACTATACTATTACATATATATCTATATATATGTAATTACAAATATTTTTTATTTTGAAATTTTATTTTGGAAAGGTTTTAGATTTTTATAGTAACTTGCAAGGGTACCACTCATCTAGACTCAGTTTTCGCTAATTTTATTTTCTTACATTGCTATGATACATTTATCAAAATTTAGAAATAAACAACACTATGTTAAATTCTAGGCTTATTTAAAATTGCTTGACTTTTTAAAACTTACTCTTTTCTGTTTCAGGATCCTGTTCAGGATTGCATATTGCATTAGCTTGTCATGTCTTCTTAGTCTCCAATGATCTGTGATGGTTTTTTAGTCTTTCCTTATTTTTTTTTTCATCATCTTGAAAGTTTGAGGAGTGCTGGCAAGCTAGTTTTCAGAATGTTCCTCAGATTGGGTTTGTCTGATATTTTTCTTATCACTAGACTGGGGTTAAGGATTATTAGAAATAATACCACAGAGGTGAAGTGACTTGCATATATGTCACATCACATTATATGCACATGTGAATATTTAATCTTGATCACTTGAATAAGGAGTGTCTTCTAGGTTGTCCAATAGTATTAAGTTAATAATTTTCCCTTTACACATTCTTCCCTTCCCATATTTTGAAAGCAAGTTGTAAAGTTGAGCCCATGCTCAGGATGAAGGAGAAGTAAGCTTCAATTCCTACAGGGGATAGGGGCGTGTATGTGTGTGTGTTTGTATATAGATATATGAACTAAATATATACTATTTATATAATTATATAAAATACATTATTATATATAATATAATATATATTATATTTAGTTCTTCCATAAGGAAGATTTATCCTCTTCTCCTCTCCCTTTCAAATTAAGTAGATTACTCCTTTTTACCAGTATTTATTTTATACTATGAGTAATACTACTGTTTATTTTATTAATCAAATTATTACAGATGTGGCCACTGGGGACTCTTTAAGGGTGACTCTTATGTCCTTTTCACAAGCCCCCATCCTTCAATTTTTTTTTGAACTCTATTTTCTGGTACTAAAGAATACTTCAGGTTTATCTTGTCTTTTCCTACCCTTGCCCTAGAATCAGCTATTTAAAAAAAAATGAAGAATGGTATTTAGCAACTAAGACCTGGGCACTTGAGTGGTATGTTCATTGCTACTAGATGTCAAAGCTTATAGATTCTCTAGGAGAACAGAGAAACTTTGTACATATATTATATATATATATATAATACATGTATATATGTCAAACAGACTGTGTACACAGACATATCTGTGTTTCTGTATGTATGTATATATGTATGTATCTATCAATCATCTATCTATCTATCTGTCATCTATCACCTATCATCTATTAAGCTAAATATAAGTTCATAATAATGTCTCCAAATCTAATCTAGTAGCAAAGAGTTTATTGTAGCCTTTTATTTATGCTTTTCTATAGCTTTCCTTTCTGATGGTGAAAAACTTGGATCCGGCCATCTAGTTTCCATTTGTTTAATTATTTATACCCAGTAAATGTGTAGAATACTTTCAGAATTGTTAACCCATACCCCATATTTGTGGCTTTATCTCTTCTTTTGGAATTTATGCCATACATTACATAGCAGTTTGTCTCAAAGAGGTTGATTGATTTTTCTCCTTAGCATCAATTCTTTTTTATTGAAATATATTTGACATATAATATTGTGTAAAATTAATGTAACAACATGCTAATTTGATAGATTTACATACTGTAATATTGATCGTCATTGTAGTAATAATCAACACTATCATATTCCATGATCATCTTTTTGTTTTGTTTCGAATAATTAAGTTCTAGTGTCTTAGCAAGTTTGATGATTAAAATACAATTGTTCTGTCTCTATTCACTATACTGTGCGTGAGATATCTAGTGATTATTTACTACCCATTTTTAATATCTGTACAATCCACACTCCCCATCCCCTGGTAACCACCATTTTACACTCTGCTTTTACAAGTTTTGCTTTTTGGATTTCACAGATAAGAGAGATCATGCAGTAATTATCCCTGTCTGACTTATTTTACTTAACATAATGTGATCAAAGTCTGCCCATGTTGTTGCAAATGGCAGGAGGTCCCTCTTTCTCATTGGCTGAATAATATTGCATTGTATATATATAGGTATATATATACATATATTTATAATTTAATATACATCATATATTCATATATAATATATTATACATTTATGTAATATATATTATATTTATAATATAACATATTATATATTGCAACCTATTTTGTTATTCATCCATCCACTGATTAGCGCTTGAAATGCTTCCGTACCTTGGCTATTGTGAATAATGCTGCAATAAACATGGCAGTATTTTCATTTCTTTTGGGTATGTGCCGAGAAATGAAATTGCTGAATCGTATGGAAGTTATATTTCCTTAGTGATAGTTTCTTGGTAATAGTTACCTTGCATCTTAGGACATTATACTTTAGATCTTATTAAAATATTCTAAAGTCTAACAAATTCAGTATGGCTTCAGCTTTGCTAAATCATGTCCGATTCTCCAAGTGGTCTGTATCAATGCTAATTTACTAACTTGCTTCCCTTATGATGCTTTTTTATTGACAGGATCATCCAAGGAGTCTTATTAATCTATCCCTCTTTCCCTTAGAGAAAGATACCCTTAATTTATATCTAAATAAATTAAACCAGAAAAAATGAATAATTTCAAGATATATGGAAGAAAATGATGAAAAAGATTTTAGTGATAAACATTCAGTAAAGAAAAGGATGCAAACTATAAATTAAGCTTGGTAAGCAGAAGGCTTAGACATTTTTATTTTTAGTATTTTTAAGTCTTGACTCTATACCAACACATTAGAATTTTTTGTCATTGTTGCTGCTGTTGAGATATAGGTCATCTCCCTTTTGTTACAAGTAGGTATATAAATAAGCTCTTCTTACTGCTTTCCTTAAGAGTTTTGGAAAACATTGGCTACCAGAAGCCAGCACTCTTCCTAAATTTCCTAAACACCTTATGTAACTGATTTATTCAGTGTGCTGGACTTGGTAGGCAAGAAATGAACAACTTTAAATGGGTTCCCAGTGCCTCTTCAGTCTCGCTCCTGAGACTCATTTTTCCTCTTGGATAAAAATTGGGGGAAATCCTACAAACTTACCATAACTTTGAGATCATCGAAGATCACTTCGAGATTATAAAAGTGTAGTCTGGTGTAATATAACTCCAGGTGGTACATTATAACACAAAATTCCTGAAAACATAACTAAATAAAACTTTCTTCTTTCCACCAAGCCAGGCTTGATGCAGTCTTGGAAATCCTTCAGTGGTTTGGGAGGCAGGATCAGCTGCTTTTTCCTTCCTGGCTCTACCTCCTCTGTGTGAAGTAATTGCTGCATTTGGATGTTTGAGATTATGTTATAAGAGGGATGAAAGGAAAAGTACTGGTAACTGTTATAATATGACGTTTATGACCGAACTATAATCTTTGGCTGTTCTTCTCATGGGGTACACTTGCTGGTCCCTTGGAGTATTCATCACATAAAGAGATGGGAATTTTTTTGTTTTGGGAAATAAGAAGTCTGAAGGTAGGAAGTTCAGAAATTTAAAAAGGCAGTTCAGTAACACTATCACAAACTGAGGTTCTTCTCATCTTTCTACTTCCCCATCCTTATGTATTGTCCTGTATCTTGAGGCCTATTTTCTCCTGGGGGCAAGACAGAAGCTGTACCTTAGGTTTCTATCTGTATTGCAGGTAAATGTGAAAGGAAAATATAGAAAGCCATGGGTCATAGTAATTATGTGCTCTTTTTTAAAGTGACAGTAATAGGGGATATTTTAGGAAGTTTGCCATGTGATTTTTTCAGGAAAAAGTGAATGTTAAAGAAAATTTTAGATTCACGGAAAAATTATATAGTACAGAGTTTCCATATATATCACACTCAGTTCCCCTCTTTACCTTTTACATTAGTATGTTACATTTATAATAATTAATGAATGAATAAAGATACATTATTTTTCAGTAAAGTCCATACTTTGTTCATGTTTCTTTAGTTTATACCTAATGACACCTCTTCCCCTTTTTTTTCTGTTGCAGGATCCCATCCCAGACACTCTATTACATTTAGTTGTTGTGTCTCCTTAAGCTTCTCTTGCCTGTGACAGTTTCCCAGACTTTCCTTGTTTTTGATGACCTTGAAAATGTTGAGTTGTATGGTCATGTGTTTTATAGAGTGGCCCTCAACTGGTATTTGGTCTGATCATTTTTTTTTCATGGTTACATTGTAGTTAGGTGTTTGGGGCAAGAAGATCACAAAGATAAAGTGACAGTTCTTCATGTGACATCAAAGCACTACATGGTTGTGACTGTTGATGTTGACCTTAATCATCTGGCTGAACTAGAGGTTGTCAGGTTTTCCACTATAAAGGTACCCCTCCCCCCCATTTCCATACTGGTACTCTTTGGAAGGACATCATTATGTGTAGGTTATACTTAAGGAGTAGAGAGTTATATTCCACTTCCTAAATGGTGGAGAATCTACACAAACTGATTTTTATTTTTCTGCATAGGAGATTTGCCTCTCCTCCCATATTTATTTGATTCTTCACTCTTTTTATTGTTATTAGAATGAAATCTATATTTATGTTATACTTTGGACAATAATCCAATACTATATTTTGTTGCTATAATTATTCCGGTTTTGGTTCTTAGGAGCTTTTTTAGTTGGTTCCTATTTCTCTTTGTCATACTACCATGATTGTATATTTTATTTATTATTGTTATTGTTATTATTATCATCATCATCATCATCAGAGCATTTTCATACTTACTATAACTACAGTATGTTCCAGGGAAATTTTGCATATTTCCTGCCCAAGTCCTAGAGTCAATTTTTTCTCCTAGGGCCATTATTCCTTTGGCTGGAGTAAAGCATGAAAAACAGAGATTTGTGATCTCCCAGTGACATGTCTGGAAGTAAGGGCAGGAAGGGGATGAACACTTTAACAATTACAAAGCAAATGAAGAAGGAAAGGAGCCTTTTCATTTCAAGAGGGCATTGATGTTTCTATTTCCAGTCAAAGGAGAAGTTGCAGGGATAAGATGATAAGCTGGGAAATAACTGTTGGGCCCCCAAATATTAAAAATCATTTCAGTGTTTCTGACATCTCTAAGAAATTATCAAAAGTAAGCCTATCCATAACCCATAGTATTATTTCCTGAGATGGGTTCTCTTCACCTACTTTTCAGTACCTTTCTTAACTTGCAGATTCACTTAAATCTTTATTTCTAAGCTTTACTTTCAAATTAATAACTGATAACATAGAAAACAAAATGATAACAATATTCCCCAAATCTCTCCTAAAAACTTACATTTAAGGCACTTTTTTCCCTACTTTGTCTCCACTTTTGTTCTGTTTAACTTTTTTTTCAACTTTTTAAAATACTTTTTAGTATAGGGATATACTAATATCCATATCTATGAAAAATCCTACATCCCAGCTTAGAGGTTTGTCTTCCTCTCCATTCTATTGATTCTAAATCACACGAGTCTGAGTCTTTAACTAAGCTGATTAAACCTCTCTTGAATGATGGCGGAATGCAGTGAAGTCAGGAGAGAAAAACAAAATTGTTTTAGGAGTTGGAGGTGGATAGTAGGAAGAAAAGTTTGCAGACATGTACTATAATAAATTTTATTTTGCCCTATAATTGCTTAAAATGTGAGGAATTGCTGTTTCTTAGGTTACATCACTGACCTACTACACAATTTCTTTAGCTCAAAAAATAGCATCAAATGAACTGTTAACTAAAGATCAATGATGCAAAAATGTAGTTAATTAGCGCCCCACAGTGTCTGAGGAATGCAATACCTAAAATTACCACTTATGATTAGTAGAGATGCATTCAGTTTCGGGGTTCACTAATGTGATCTGCAGCACTTTGTTTAGATATTAATAATGCCATAATTAAATGAAAAGCTGGTTCACTTTAGTTAAACTATAGAAAATAGAACCTCCCCTTTCTACAATTACGGTTGATAGCATGTTCATTGGGAGTGGAATATTGGTTATGAATCTTATTTAAAGTATTTGTTGTGTAACTTCTGATACAAGTTTTCAGATTAAGTACATTTAAGGGTCTGACACTTGAGCCATTATTTTTGAAGAGAAAAAGTGGGGAGATGAAAAAAATAATTTAAGTGCCTATAAGATTTTAAAAAATAAATTAATTTTAATAATAGTACCTCTAGTTGCAGAGGCTTGTCTTATAATTCCCCTTCATTACCTCCTTGGCTATTCATTTCTTGATGTGACTATGTGTATTGCAATGTTTCCTGTGGGACAGCTGTGTCTTAATATTTTAGCAACAGCATAGCCATGTAATTATCTGTAAATAATTTAGCATGTATTTCATTCATGTGGAAATGATCCAATTAGCCAAAGTGAGGAAAAATAAAAACTTGGAATGAAATGTTAAGCCACTCACAGTATGGCTTTATTTATTATTATTATCATTTAAGTTCTTCAGTGTTAGCTAATTAAAAATATTTTCTATTTCAAATTATCTGCTAAGTTCCTCCAACTAGTTTCAAGCTATTAATACTCATTTTCTTTTTCCTGAAGTGTTTGGCACCAAAACAAATCTTTGCCAATGGTTGTTGTGGATTTGTAGGAAGGTTAGCTAAGATTGCTTTAACTGTGGCTAAGGCTCTCCCTTGAATAGGTTAATTGGCTCACCCCTTTTCCCCAGAGATACAGACTATATCATTCATCATGAATATAGATTTCCCCACTTGTCTACTTATCACGAGGCTAATGATAGGAGTGAAGCACTGGCACAGATAATTAAAAGCTGTAGATTACCCAGTACTCCCTTCCACTGATATTAGTTGTGAAGGTTTTAGAATTTACAGGAAGAGACAAAGGAGATGTTTTTGGGACATGTGTAGTCTGACTTGTGCCTGCAAAGCCTATGGTGTAGATGTTCTGCCGATACACAATTTAGCATAACTGAAGTGAAAGGAGCAGAATCCTCA
Organism: Hyaena hyaena; assembly: GCF_003009895.1. Taxonomy (NCBI): domain Eukaryota; kingdom Metazoa; phylum Chordata; class Mammalia; order Carnivora; family Hyaenidae; genus Hyaena; species Hyaena hyaena. The sequence continues at coordinate 8,134 of NW_024081200.1, read as the reverse complement.
CTGTTTTGTTTTTCTTCCTATGAGTTATAAATAAGTTTGATGTTAAGAGATTAAATAAATTTAATTCAGTTCTGCAAACTCACTTACCCATAGATGTTTGATTATTTAAGAGAAAAGACATAGAATGTGTACTTCCAAGTTTCACTTATCCAAAAGGATTCAGTTGAGTACCAAACACACAAACAAAACTATCATCAAGATAACCCATTCATTTTAAAGTGAGATTGATTGCACTGCCTTCAAGAGCTCTGACTCATTTATATACTCACTACAGTGCTCAGCAATTTCGCTTGTCATGAACATGTTGCCTGATGTACCAGCTAACCGTCTGACTTTACTACATGGTTTTTTAGGAAAGATTTTCTCCAGGTAGAATGTTTTTAGGTGCCTATAAAATACTAAAAATGATAAGGCCTACTATATAAAAATGTTGGTTGTGTCATAGCTGATTGGAATCAGTGATAGCACAATTTGTTGTCAGTTGTAGGTTGTAATAACCTATCACCTAACACAGTTAATGCACGTGTACCTATGTATAAATGATTTTCTCCGAAGTAAAATTACCCAATACAAAATTATTTTGTAAATTAAGACCTGAAAAGACAGTGTTTTATAAATAAATCTGGGAGAAAAATGGCAATACCATTGAAAATATATTGGTTTTTGTTTTTCAAATATAAATGTTCTGTGCATTGTAGAATACAAATATCTTATACTCTTCACCCAGTGTTCCATAATTGTAAAATTTTGCAAACACTATAGCAGAACATTACATTAGGATACTGACATTGATACAATTTACTCATCTAATTCAGATTTGCCTGATTTACCTATACTCATTTCAGATTGTGTATGTACATTTAGTTCCCTGTAGTTTTGTCACGTGTAGATTTGTTTATTTATTACCATAGTCCAGATACTGCGTAGTTTCATGACATGGATTGCTCATGTAGTTCTTATTTTTTAATACTTACACCCACGTCTCTTCCCTGTGCCCTTACCTACCATGTCACCTAACTCCTGGCAACCACTGTCTCTGAAATTTTGTCATTTCGAAATGTCATACAAATGGAATCACACAGCATGTGATCTCTTAGGATTACCACTTTTAACTCAGCATAATACCCTGCAGATTTTTCAGACTTGTTGCTTGCATCCATAATTAGTGGTTTTCATTGCTGAATAGTATTCTATGGCATGTATGTAATAGTTTAATCATTCACATGTTGTTTCTAAATTCATGTTAAGTGCTATCTGGTATTTCCAGTATGTAGCTATCCAGATTTTATGAATTATATGATGAATAAAACTGCTATTATGAATAAAATGACTACATTAATTTACAAGGTTTTGGGTGACATAAGTTATATTTCTTTGGGCTGAATTCTCTAGAGTACAATTGCTGGATTTTATGGTGATTGCATATTTACACTTTGAAGAAATTTTGTAACTGTTTTCCAGAGTTATTTGATCATTCTGAATTTCCGTCATTAATATAAGAATAGTCATTTTCCCCAAATCTTTGGTCTTTTCACTGCTTTTTGTATTTTTATGATTTGCTATTTTATGACAGGAATATAGTGATATTTCATTGTGTTTTTATTTGCATTTTCTTAAGCTTAATTGCCATCTGTATATATTTTTCAGTAAACTGTCTCTGTAATTTTTGCCTACTTTATTACCAGGTTGTATTTTTACTCTTAAATTGTAAAATGTTTTAATATACTGTAGATCCTTGTCCTTTGCTGGATAGGTAGTATGGAGACATTTTCTACAATTCTGTAGCTTGTGTTTTCATTGTCTTGACATAGGATTTTACAGAGCAAAATTTTTAATTTTGATGAGATCCAATTTATCAATTTTTCCCTAATGATAATACTTTTTGTGCCAACTCTAAAAACTCTGACTAGTCCCAGATCCCAAAGATTGCTTCCTGTATTGTTTCTAAAAGTTGTGTAGTTTTACATTTTATATTTAGAATCATGATCCATTTGAATTAATTTTTTGGTAAGTATGAAGTTTAGATGAAACTGAATATTTTTGCTTATGGGTTTCTAAATTTTCCCTTAACACTTGTTGAAAAGTCTATCTTTCCTCTATTGAATTACTTTTATATCTTTACCAGAAACACTTTGGGCATATTGATATGATATTTCTGTTCTTTATTCTATCTCATTGATCAGTGTATCTAACTCTCCACCAAACCACACTATTTTGATTAGTTTGGCTAAACGGTAAGCATTAATACCAAGTAGAATGATCACTCCTTCATCTGCTTTGTTAATAGTATTTTAGCTGGTCTTGGCCCTGTACAGTCAATGGTCTGTACCTTTCCATATAAGTTCTAAAATTAACTTGTTAATGTCAGCAAAACACTTTGCTGGAATTTTGGCAGAAATTTTATTAAATCTATGAATCAGTATGGTGGAAAAATGAAATTGTAACTCCATTGGGTCTTCCAATCAATGAACATGAAATATTTCTCTATTTAGGCCTTTTATTTCTTTCATCAGCATTTTATAATTTTTAAATTAAAGGTTCTATGCTTATTTTATTAATTGCATACCTAAGTATTTAATTTTCTTTAGAGTGATTACAGATGGTACTGTTTTTTATTTCAATTTCAACATACTTATTATTAGTATACAGAAATGCAGTTGATTTTTGGGTTGATCCTGTGACATTTCTGCACTCTGCACTCACCTATTAGGTATAGAGGCTTTTGTTTTGTTTGGTTTTGGTTTTGGGTTTGGGTTTGGTTTGGTTTGGTTTGGTAAATTGGAATTTTCTTATGTGAACAATTATGTCCCCTTCAAATATATCAGTTGTATTTCATTTCTCTTTTTTTTAACTTTTATTTCCTTTTTTTCCTTTTTTTCTTTTAGAGAGAGACAGTATGAGAATAAGGGAGAGGGACAGATGGAAAGAGAGAGAGACAATCTTAAGTAGGCTCTACACTCAGCATGAAGCATGAGGCACAACCAACTGAGCCACCCAGGTGCCCCTTGTTCTTTTCTAATCTATCCTTTTCTTCTTTCTCTTCCTCCTCCTCCTCCTCTCACACTCACTTGGAATATCCATTGTTCATAACAGTGAAAGCATACCCTTTTGCCTTGATCCCTGTTTTAGGAAATGTGTATTCAGTCTTTCAGTCATTAGTATGACAGTAGCTGCAGGTTCATTTAGATGGTCTCTATCAAATTGAGATAATTCCCTTTTATTCCTAACTTACTGAAAATGGGTATTGGCTTTTGTTAATTTTTTGAGTCAATCAAAATGCATATGATTTTCCTTCATCAGCTTATTAATATGGAGGGTTACTTTGATTGATTTTCCAATCTTGAATGAGCCTTGTATATTTGGAATAAATCCCACTTGGGCATGAGGAAATATAACTTGCATATATGGCTTGGATAATAACATTTTCAAGTTATTATTGATATGTTATATGTTATATATTGAGTTATAATTAATATGAAACTTTGGAAAATGTCAGAGATATTTAGTACAGGTTAATCATAAGAAATTTACACTATTTTGGCCAAAAAATAGTCAAGTACTGGCAATTTTATATGGTTCAATTATAATATTTTTTCACTGTGAGTGGCCTGAAAATTTTCTGAATTAAGTTTTAAGGAAAGAGGAAATGTAGCACCTAAATATGTATACTACTTTTTATTTTCTTATATTTCTGTGAAGTAATTCTATCATTATTTTATAATCTTTATTATACACTTACACAATTTCTTCTTAAAATCATTGTCTTTACATTTTTTTTAATAAGAAAAGTTTCATAATAAAGGAAAAATGTAGACCAAGACAATGAAATACATATTATCAGCATCCAACTTGAGAAAAAAATTTAACATTTGCCTTTTTTTCACTTCTTATGTTTTAAAAAATAGACTCTTATAGTTAAAATCCAAGCTACTTCTCCATTCATCACTTTTAATATGAACTGGGAGACAGGGCTGTGTTTTAGTAGACATATATATAACAGAATTCTAAAAATGCATGATACTGATTTATTTTACTTGTATTTTTATACCTAAAACAGAGCTTTTGTTGTGTAACCTCTTTTTTCTTGTTGAAATAGGAATACAAATATTTTTAAAAATAAGCACGTTCTTTCTTGAAAACAGTACACGGAAAATTATTTTTATTCTAATAAAAAGCAAACTAGCAAAGTTGATGGATTTTCTGGATGAGTTTGTGAATGAGTTGACAGAAGGTACACAGTTAGATATATTGGGAATGTAGTAGAGCTTTAGATACAAGATAATGACAGCCACAGAATAAATTCAAATAGCTCAGATATGAGCAGAACTATAAGGACTGAAAACCAGCACTGGAATTAGAAGGTAAAGATAATAATAACAACTTCCACGTAGTGCATTTCATCAAAATGCTTTCACTTGCATTATCTCCTTTGATTCTCAACAGTATATTTTTAAAAATAAAAATGCCATTCTATGCAACGCATTTACAGTTCTTAAACTTGACACTGTATCAGCAAAACAAATTTACTTGTGCATTCAATCAAATCCCAATAGTTTGTGAAAACAATAGACAATTCCATCCATTTCTTCCTGTTTCTCCACTTCTTTCTTTAATTACACAGGCAGTTTCCTTATCCTTCTGTGTGTTTCACCTATTTTACATGCTCCTGTTTCAGTTTATAATCTACAGAAGTGTGTGTGTGTGTGTGTGTGTGTGTGTGTTTACATGATCTTCTCTTTAATTCCTTTATTTCTAGTGCTCCATTTTCTACTTCTGCTTTTTTTAAATGTTTGTAAGAATTTGTGGGAATTTATAGCTTACTATGAATTTCCCTAAGTGTTGCTCCATTCTTCTTAATAAAACCACAGTTGTTCTTTATAGGTGACATAGAATTATATTTTCAGAGACAGGCCCACACTCTAACTTGGGTTATTTTTAGCTAATTTCAGTGTTTCTATTGCTCAAGTCTCTGAATACAAATATTTTCTGTGTAAGCCCCATTTTACACTCTCCCCTTTAGTCTGTTCTTCTCATATTACCACTTAAATCTGTCATACAGAGCCAATGTTAGAAGTCCATATTTTCCATTTTCAGTTGTATGACTGAGCCTTGGAGGTTGATTTCGTTCTGTCTCCTCTTGATATCTTTATGTTCTTGAATAATCCACATGAATGTGCCCTTGCTTGTCTTACTCATGGTGATGGAATTGCATTATTCTGTCAATATTCTGAATGCTTTAACTACATATGACTTTTTGTGGCATTCTTAACCTACATTTTTAGCAAGTTTTCAGCTGTTCTTCACATCATTTAAAACTCTTCTCTCCTTCAAAACAAAATAATTTGGCAGGCACTTAAACCTATCATCTCATTTCCTGACTATGAAATATGCCTATTTCACAATATCTTTTTAACTATGTTACTGTGTCCTCTGCTTTTGCAGCTAATTTCAGACTTTATTCGTGAAATGACTTAGCTTTGTGGATTTACCAAATATATTCTTTGCAGTTCTAGGTTATTTTTAAAAATTTTACTTGTCATTTTTTTCAAATGTAAATCCAAATAGTCTCATCCTTGTTCCTGAGAATTCAGACTAAGTTATCCTTTGAGTTCATCCATTAGGTCTCTACCATATATTGTCATTCTCTGTAGATGTTATAATCTTTTGTATATATGATGCCCATCATATTTTTCATACACTATTATTTTCCTCTTTAAAAGAGCTTAATTTGGGGCGCCTGGGTGGCTTAGTCGGTTAAGCGTCCGACTTTCGCTTAGGTCATGATCTCGCGGTTCGTGGGTTCGAGCCCCGCGTCGGGCTCTGTGCTGACTGCCGGCTCAGAGCCTGGAGCCTGTTTCAGTCTGTGACTCCCTCTCTCTCTGACCCTCCCCTGCTCACGCTCTCTCTCTCTCTCCTAGAAATAAATAAAAAAACATTAAAAAAATTTAAAAAAAAATTGTTGGACTAACTCCAGTGGTTTTAACTATCACCTATAGAATGACACTTTCAAAATCTTGATCTCAGCCTACTCCAGACAGAGCCATGTAATTCTATTCTGGAATATATTATAATATGTTATGTATATTATAATTATATGTATTCAGAAGAGTATAGACATACATATATATGTTGTATATATACACACAGTTTTCAAGTTCCAAAACTTTAACACATTTGGAAATGATCTCATTTTTCTTTTTTCCTTACCTTGGTGAATGCCAAATTAGTAGATCATTTATTCCAGGTCAAATCATTATTTTGTCTTTCATTTACATTTATTTATAATAAATTATATTTATCAGTTTTTGCTTATTATCCAGCCAAAAATATCTCTTTAAAAATGATTCTTCCTTTTCAGCTTCAAGATTAGTTAGTTGAGAATTTTCTCTGCTCTCTCATGGATTATTGAGATCTTCTCTTGATTTATTTCCCTGATACCTGTATGTCGTAATCTATTCTTTAGTTATTTACTTAGAGAAATTTACTAGCTCCTCGTTGCCATTTTGTAAGTTCCCTGGAAAATTCCTGTGTGGCCAATTGTAGCAAAGTCTACTTAGACTTCTGTTTGATTGTAAAACCTTGCTACCCAAATTGAGCTCTGGTTCCCATAGCATTGATGACACCTAGAAACTTGTTAGAAAAATGGAATCTCATGACTTTCAGCAGACCTCCTAAATCATCTGCATTTAAATAAGATCCCCAATGAATACTCAAGCATATTAAAGTTTGAGAAGCACTGTGTGGCAGTTCTGTCCTGAATTGTGTCTATGTGGGTATGCTGTAGGTCCTAGGGGTGTTTGTGTATTCTTATCTATTCTGTGGAGTCAAGGGGAGACTCAATTTAATTTTTCCCTATATTTCCTTCTCTTACTTAACTTGCATTACAAATTTTTCACATGGCCCAATAAGATTATTTGCCCAAACACACTATTGGTATGCAATAGATTCTCTTTGTTTTGTCAATGAAAAATATGCTTGTAGCTTTTGCATTATATTTGATTTTTTGCTTGTTTTTAAATTTCCTAGTTTCCAAAGGGCCCAGTTTTAGCCTGACCACATGCTCAAAATACAACACATTTCCTTAATATTTAGATTAAAAAATTCTGCAATAATCTTTCATAGCGAAACTGTTGAGTTCTAGTCTTGGGCCAAGTTTGTGTTTAAGTTTCCTAATATACCTTAGCTTGAAAATTCGGTGCATATTATACCATAATGGTTATTGAATTTGATTCTTCTGATGGAAAAGTTACTTTCTGATCTTATAAGGGAAATTTTGAACTCTTGTATAGTCTTTCAGATGATCAATGAGTATATACATTAGCGTGGCATTTCTCAAAGTGTGGCTCTAGGACCAAGAGCATTAGTATCACGGACTTATAAAAATGAAATTTGTCTTACCCATTAAAGACATATTAATGTGAAACATTTTGGTGAAAACTCATGATCTGCATTTTTATAGTTCCTTTAGGCAATTCTGATGCATAGTAAAGTTTGGAAATCACTGGTTTGCCTAAAGCAATGACTTTGATTTCATTGCCCTTGCCAGTGATTGATTTAGATATGGGCACAAAATGTAGTATAAGTCAATGTAATGTGAGAGGATTATGCTAAGAAAACCTTTGGGAAAGATATTCTTGTCCTTCTAAAGTAATGAGCAAGATGGAATATTTTCTTGGCTGACTTATTGATATGTTGCAAATGATTCCAGGTCTATATATTTATCTTGCTACCATCAGACAGAATAGCACTGATACTGAGGTTGGTTGAACTGAAAGACCATAAATACATAGGTTCTTGATGATGTCATTGAGTCAGTGAATAAGCCAGCCCTGGAATTACACTTCCTCTGCATTTCTTCTTATATGGAATAATAAATACTCTTCTTATATATTATATAAACCAATTTAAGATGGGTTTTCTGTTATCTATGCTTTAAAATATTTAAACTTATAAAATGTGAGTTTCTTTTATATTTAATAATAAAAATATGATAAAAGCGGAGAGAGGGGGCAAGATGGCGGAGAAGTAAGGAGCTCCGTACTTGCACTCGCGCCCATACATCACACAGAAAAGATCTGAAGCCATTGGAAACCTTACAAAACCTGAGAGATTGGGAGAAAAAAGACGCAGAATC